>NC_135406.1:12754802-12794802 GCF_051989625.1 Stigmatopora argus
TAATAAACCCAACATTTCCCTCCTTTTACTATATGTTTGTAATTCATTTCATGGCAAATCCGAGATGAGAGGGATATCTCCGTTGGCTGTTTTAATTTTACCCGCTTAGGCTCTACTCGTTCGGCAGGTCTGAAAAGCAGAAAACAAAATCATTTTCGCCCAATTCATCCTCGGAATTACCATGCTCCTGAAATTCACTGCTCCCCTCAGTACGTTTCATCAGCAGAGGATATAATTCATGCAATTTAGAATTTGTAGGGGCAATCGCAGTGGTTATAAGTCGGCTTATCAAAGATCTTAAGCAGGGAATAATACAACACCCAGATAATGTCAAAATCGTAGCAAAAAGGGCTACAGAAAATGCAACAGATTGGGCCAAATCCTTATACTTTCCAAAGGCCTTATGCCACCAGCTCTCCCAGGCGGATGCTCCAACTCCAGAATGCTTCTTCATATTGTGGTTGAGGGTCTGCAGGCCATCAATGGCGCTGGTGAGGGACCCCCCGGGTGACGTGTTGTTCGGTATGTAAGTGCAACACTCATCTCCGAACATTGCACACACGCCCCCTTGCTCCGCGAGCAGCATATCAACTGCTATGTGATCCTGGAACGCCATTAGAGTAGTGGTTGCCAGCTGTTCTTTTATTGCCACAAATCCCTGTTCAGTATAATTTCCAAGTTTTTGGACATTGTAATGCAGGTAATTTATCCGATCAACATTTTTGTTTGGAGTAATTAAAAGAAAAATAGACTCCCAACCTTCTGCGATCTGATTAGCCATCTTATACTCATCTGGTACGCCCCGGGGGATGCCAATCGCTTCAATGTATGTCGGATCACCCTCTCTCCATGCCGATCGACGCCGTCGCGAGGGGCCCGCCATCATACCGGATTTCTGTGCAGCCAATTGTATCTGCTCTACTGTAGATGGAAAAACAGACACTGGTAAGAGCAGTGAGACCAAGGCACAAAGTCCTGCTTCATTTTGGCAGGAGTCGTATAATTTGTTTTGACCACACCACCACCATAGGTCAGAACGTGGTATCAGGGGTGCAGTCTGTTTTAGGACGTGGGCACACCACGTCACATTTATCGCTCCCAGTGTCGGACCGTGCCCTGTAAGGATTAAGCAGGTAAAATGATTAAAAGCGACATGTGTTGAAAAGTTAGGCTTGTCCTTTGCTGCTCTTGTAACTGGGTAGACATTATTCCATTTCATACATTTTGGGCTTACATCTTCTTTTGGCATTATCTCCTTTACACAATCAGGGGTAATTTGCGCGGGTACTACTCTTAAGAGAGGTCGGGGCCCCATACATGTTATGCAGGTTTGATTTATAGTAGTAGCTGCATTTTCCATCAAAAATAACCAATTATTTCCCATTTGGGAAATCCCTGTTGCGGCAACGAATTCATCGTCTCTGGTTATCTCAGATTTTAATTTTACTATGGCGGATCCGGTTGTTTCCATCTCTGACGATTTTCTTACCGCCTCCATTGACCTGGTCATTGTTGTTGAGACACAAATGTAGAATTTGTAAAAATGGTCTTCTCCATCTGCCCATGGACTTAGGAAAAACGTCAGACAAGGATTTTTTCCACAAGTTAATTTGTCAGTCTGAATACTGATTTGTATTCCCCCCATCGTCTGGGTTAATTTTATCATAGGCCTGATGGTTCTTGCGCACGTGTATGTCATCCAAGCTTGCCAATCTTTACCAGTTTCCGCAACAAGGCTTCCCCAATTTCTGTTTTGGACCGTTAGGTACCACACATATCCTCTACCATAGGCTGATCCCTTGTATGGCAGCAGGGATGTTGCCGAGTCTAAAAATATTTTTTTCCAAGAAAGGAAAATTTCTGTAGTTATATTGTATGGGAGACAAAATATTGTTTGTGTGCTTAATCGTTTGGGGGTGTCATCTCGAATGCATGTTTGGAAATTCGGTGTAGTGGGTAATGTTATGCGTGTGTTTGTTATTTCCCATTTCAATGTTGCCCGCTTTACCCTTTCGTAAGAAGGTGTATTCTCAATTGAACCGCCTCCACCTTTCTCTCCAACCGGAGAAAGCAGCCCTATTATGGAGAGGAATAGAGTCACAATCATTAATCCCATTGCCCCAAGGGCAATAATTGTTTTTACCATGACTTTTTATCTTTGTTTATGGGGTTTTCCTCTTGAAACGTTTCAATTGAGATAACCTTCTTACTGTGTGAAAGGTGGATCCAGGTTCCCTTCTCAGCTATATTGATGGCTGTTGGTGTGGTCAGTAACACTTGGTATGGCCCCTCCCACTTTGCGTCACTCCAATGTTTCTTTTTTATACTGCGTATCAGCACCCATTCTCCAGGAACCACCTTCGCTCCGTCCGTTTCCTGTTGAGAAGAACCATTTCCCTCTGGTAACTTAAGTTCAATGCGTTTTTCTAAAGATTTTCTCATGTAGTCAGCTAAATTTGCCTCGTCATCCAATTCCCATTGTGTAGTGAATAATGGCAATTTGTATGGTCTACCAAACAGGACTTCATATGGGGTTAACCCACTTGAACTCGTGATGTTAATATATAATTTTACCAAATCAATACATTTTGTCCATGGTCTCTTTGTTTCTTCCATACATTTTCTTAGTCTATTTTTTATAGTTCCATTCATCCTTTCGACAAGGCCCGCCGATTGTGGGTGGTAGGCGCAATCATTTCGCAACGAGATATGGAACCTACTGCCAATTCCATCAATTATTTTGTTAACAAAATGGGTGCCATTATCACTACAAATGGTTTCTGGGATTCCATATTGTGGAATGATATCTTTACATAATGCTTTGGCTACCGTTAACGCATCTATATGTTTTGTTGGGAAATTTTCAACCCATTTTGAAAAAGCATCGATAATCACTAAGCAGTATCTTTTCCCCTCACTTTTACTTAATTCAATAAAATCCATATGTATCCTTTGAAATGGATATGTAGTTTTTGGGAATTGCCCACGTTTTGGCCGTATCCCCCCTTGGGGGTTATGCCGAGCACAAGTCAAACATGCTCTGCAAAAAAAATTTGCATATAGATTAAATCCATACGTTTTGTAGTGCCGTTGCACCAAAGCAACCATTCCCGCCGTTGAGACATGCGTTTTGCCATGACTCAAAATGGCCGCCCATCTAAACAAATTTTTTGGTAAGATTGGTTGGCCTTCAATGCTCGCATAAACCCCATTTTGCAATTTCGCCCCTTTATCAATCCATAATTTGAATTCAGATTGTGGGCTTTGTAACTGCATCTTTGCCAAAATATCATCTGATAAGATGTTTTTGTCATATACCGAGTCTATCATCCCAATAAAGGGTTTCCTTGCAGCCTCCTTTGCCGCCACATCAGCAAAGGCATTCCCCAAGGAAACCTGATCATTTTTTGAAGTGTGTGCTGCACATTTACAAACAGCAATATGTTTTGGGAGCTGAACCGCAGCTATCAGTCGTTGCAACAATTTAGCATGTGTCACCGCTTTGCCCGTAGAAGATATCATACCCCTATTTGCCTAATAACTAGCGAAAATGTGGCATGATGAAAATGCATATTGACTATCTGTATAAATTGTAACATCCTTGTCGCTCATCAGGATGCATGCTTCCGTCAATGCAATTAACTCTGCCGCTTGCGCAGAGTAATTGGACGGCAATGGTTCCGCTTTTAAGACTTTAGTCGTGGTCACAACCGCATACCCCGTCCGAGTTTTTCCCATTTTATCCTTACTAGCGGAACCATCAACAAAAAGGACTTCACCGCTGTCCAGCGGTTGATCTTTTAAATCCTTCCTACACTTCGTAGCCTCCTCGGCTATCGCTTGACAATCATGTTGCTCCCCCTCCCCAGGAAGTGGCAACAAAGTAGCTGGATTAATTTTAACACACCTCTCGAGTGTGAGATGTGGTTGCGAAAGCAGAATGGCTATGCAAGACAAATGTCTCGCCGGAGACAAAAATTTCATGTTTGTTTGTAGCAATAACGGCGCCACTGCATGCGGAACTCTAAGGGTTAAAGAATGAAAAAGCACTATTGTAGCGCTGCTCTCCACCGCCATAGAAGCTGCCACAACTGCCCGCACACAATGAGGAAGCGCGCAGGCCACCTTATTTAATCTGGACGAAAAGTATGCAACAGGCCTCATTTTCCCCCCGAATTCCTGAGTCAGCACAGACGTCATGAACTCCCCTTTACAGTCCACCATCTGCACAAAAGGCTTGTTATAATTAGGTAACGCTAAAGTACCACTAGTTACTAGCATCTGCTTTAACGTACAAAATGCCGTCTCAGCCTCTGCTGTCCAATTTAGAGCCGAGGACATTTTTAAACCATCATTCATCATTTTAGCAAGGGGAGATACAATTTCTGCGTAATTTGGAATCCACGCCCTACAGTAATTAGTGAGACCTAAAAATGACTATTTGTTTTTTAGTCAGTGGTTTAGGTGCGTCTAAGACCACCTTCTTTCTGTCATCTAAAATTTTCTTTCCACCTTTAACCAGATTATATCCTAAATATTTTACCTGTTCTTTACAAAGCTGCAATTTGTTTCTGCTTATTTTGTGGCCTTCTGCCGCCAGGTGTCCTATCAAGGCTACAGTGTCTACTTTACAGGCCTCTAAACTAGATGATGCTACTAGTACATCATCCACATACACAATAATTTGGCTTCCCCCCTGCGGTTGGAACCTAGCTACACTGCTACTCATAACCTGTGAATATATCGTGGGGCTTTCACAGTATCCTTGTGGCAGTCTCGTAAAAGTATATTTTTTCCTTCCAAACGTGAAGGCAAACCAAAATTGACTATCCCGATCTAATGGGATGGAGAAAAAAGCGTTGCTTATGTCGATTACTGTAAAAAATGACGCATCCGGATCCAAATTATTCAAAAGCGTGTGCGGGTCTGGCACACAAGGTGCGCGTTGAATTACTGCAGAGTTTACCGCTTGTAAATCTTGAACCATTCTCCATCCCCCAGAAGGGGCCGCCTTTTTCACTGGAAAAATTGGAGAGTTGCACGTTGAATCCTCACAATCAATAATAACCCCCGCTTTTAACAAATCCTCAATTACAGGTTTTATTCCTTCCAAAGCATCAGGTTTAACGGATATTGTTGGACACAGGGCCTGAGTTCAGATTTTGGTCTAATTATTACCGGTATCACCCCCTTCACTAGTCCTACATCAGAAGGTCCTTTGGACCATATCTCGGGAGGGACTGTTGCTAACAGCTCCTCTTCCTCTCCTGATAATAGGTAAATCCCCGTTGTTGATCGTGCTAGTCATTGGAGGTAAATCCCCACCCGTACGCCCATAGTTTGAAACACCGCTTTTCTGTATGTCTCCGTAATTTCGCTATACTCAAGCCCTTTGTCTAATATACTCCAATCGGTTGCCCCGCGGGCCATTTGTACAAAGTCACGCAGCACCTCTTTTCTCTGATTGTACGGTTTGCATAAGACAATGTGTGGAGTTGCCCATTCAAGAAAAAGGTTTCTATATCCCAAAGACAACTCAACCCCCCCCACAACTGTTGAAATACCATCCGTGTACAGGTATTCCAATCTAATTTCAGCCGGCATGACCTGTGCTAATCTGTTCTCATAGATTTCATCAGGCCCTTCAGACCTCTTGTACCACATCAGCACATGGAGGGAGTCTATATTTTCAACACTCTCCCGCGTCTCAATCAAATCTGCAGCTGTAGATAACAGGGTGCTCCCCACCCCCGTCGGCGCGTTATCTGACACCTCTAGCGTATAGTAAAAAAACGCAGGTTGGCCCCCCCTGCAACACATTCAATTGGCCATTTTGGATCTCTTTTCGCCTTTTAACCACCATATTACCACTAGCGGAGGTGACCAAAGCCAAGCCCAATTGTAATAGGCCATCCCTCCCCAGCAAATTGACAGGACACTCATGCACCACCAGCACAGACATTTTGCACGACTCCCCCTCCGGGTCCCTTATCCAAACCGGAAATGTCTTCGAAACGGCGGCAACTTGCCCACCTGCTGTTGTCACAAAAACCCTCCGTTTTGTATGTCTAGCGCCTGGAATATCCACTTTAATCGCAGTTTTACAAGCCCCGGTATCACACAAAAATTTTAATCGCATCCCATTCACGAACCGTGTGATTTCAGGTTTAATTGTATCGAGTGCCAATATCTCCGCTAAATTTAGTTCCACTTCCCTCTGCTCAAATCCATTGCTTATCTCGTTTTGAGCAGGCCCCCCGACTAGTCATGCTGATTGGCCTTCACTTTTAGAGGCCCTGTTATTTGGGCAATCGCGTGATATATGACCTATTTTCCCACAGATCCAACAGACTTTCTCTCTTATCTCGATTTCTGTTGACCTTCCCTGCATATTTTTTCCCATTATCCCTGTTAAAAGGTTTACGCTCCCACCCCTTATTTTGGTAAAAAATCCCGTCCTCGTTAGAGGGTGCCCCCCCCCTTTCTTTTCCCTTTCTTTTTTAAAACCTCTTCAGCATGGACCGCCTGATTTACGTATTGTTCAAGCGTGCCCGTAGGCCTATCTACCCAGTGTTTTTCAATCCATTCCCTAAGCGTATAATTTGAATGAGCATGCAACACATTTTTTAGCTGCTCCTGATAAAGGCTGCCCACCGCGTGGTCTTCAGCGATGCCGCTGTTGGCCTTAAAACAAGCCGTCATCCTGTTTTGATATTCTGCAAAAGGCTCACCATCCCTCTGCTTAGCTCTGCTGATCACGGTATAATTAGCTTTTGTTTTAAACTTCCCCGTAACCCGATCAATCAGTTCATGCACTCTCAAATTCAAATCACGACCGTCATGACACAACGGGCCACCATCAGCTTTTGGATTCCAATCACCTCTAACAGCATGCCAATCACCTTTTAACGCGAACATCCAAATTTGCTGCGTTTCCACCCCATTCAGGTGATAAGATCGTCTAATGTCCTCCATTTGCAAGACAAACTCCCCCACATCAACCTTATGCGACGTGATGCCTTCTACGGCCTTTTTCACATCGTCCTGCGTCCAAGTCCTGTGAACGAGGATAGTAGGAGCCTGCTCCTTGCCCACATTAGGATTAGCAACTTCCATCATGGGATATTGTTCAATAAACACATCACTCATTGGCGGCGCCCCAGGCTGGGGAGATAGCGTTTCTCCCCTTGTCTTTGACCATTCCCCCACGGGCCCTCCCGACCTGGTCAGCCGGTCGTTCATATTTGTCGGAGGGGGCCTCGGCAATATCTCCTCCTTTTTAACAGCAACAACACACTTCTTCCCCACCGGGCCAGTCTCATCGTCCTCTTTTCTGTGGAATAACACAGCCTCTGTGTTTCCAGTCCCACCGTTATCAACTGATTTAACCCATCCATCACTCCGTTTCCTTGCCATCATAAACCAATAATAGGTATTATTACATCCCTGCTGCTCCATTTTGTTAAGGTTTCCCCCATGCTTAGCACGTATTTTATCCTGCAGTATCAATATCTTATGCATATTAAGCTGGCCAGCAAATCCATATTTATTTATCCATAAGTTTAAATGTTTAATTCTCAAAGCGCTCTGATTCTCAACAAATTTCCAATCTCTACACGGCAGACACATCTTTGGATCATCGTCAATAGCCGCTTTACTGTTTCCACTACCCATTTTTGGAGTGGATTTTTGTGCCCCCGTAGTACCTTTTTTCTTAGGTTTTTAACAACTACACACACCCAAACACCGTCGACGTTTATAGACCACACCGTGTCTACCTGCTAGTGACTAGTATCCGCAGGGTTTTAAAATCGTTAATCCCCAGGACGCGAGCCTTACTTCTCAAAATAAGGCCTTCGCGTGTGATGCCCTTCGCGCATTTGGAACCCGTCAACAATATGCAGAAATCACACACGGACTCACCAGTAAGTTGATAGATGTGTCCTTTAAGGATAGTCGTCAACCGACCAGAATCCAGCCGCTGCCGAGAAATAATCCAGCCTGGTAAAGGGATTTCTTTTGCCGTGCACGGACACTCCAGATATTGAACTGCAGCGTCTGGATTCCTTATCGGTGTGTTGACCCCGGCTACTCGAAGGACCAAAATGTTAGAATAATGATTAAAACCTTTTAAATCATTATTAGTAATATTTGATTAAAAAAGGAAAAACATCTTTCAACATTTCTGGTTACACTTGCAAGGAGTTGCCTTGTGACGTCGTCTCAGTCCACAAGGCATTCTGAATTGCAGTAACTGAATCATTGTATTTAATCGCGACATTCGAAAAACATGTTTATGTAATCAGTACAATAACACCCTAGATGTTTAGAAAAACAACAGTGTGAGAAATGCCGAACACCCAAAACAATGGTGTGAGGAATTGCATAATATTTTCATTATAAGGTAAACAAAGTAGTATTATAATGTAAACAAAGCATTCTAAAGTAAACCAAGCAGGATTATAATGTAAAAAAAGCATTCTTAAGTAAACCAAGCAGGATTATAATGTAAACAAAGCAGTATTTTCAAATCTGCTGCTGGAGTCTCGTCATAACAGTCTCATTGGGTCCTGTCGGGAGAAGTGTCCGAAACAATGTGTCCTCTAGCTTTGGGCCTTGAGGAGACGAATGTGGAGGAAAAAGTCCATGTTCCCATGACTTGATTTATAGCCCTACTACTTATTAAAAAATGCTTACAACACATATAGAATATTCCATAATAATTCTAACACTAACCATCTAGGGTGTTATTGTACTGATTACATAACATGTTTTTCGAGTGTCGCGATTAAATACAATGATTCAGTTACTGCAATTCAGAATGCCTTGGGGACTAAGACGACGTCACAAGGTACCTCCTTGCAAGTGTAAGCAGTTATGTTGAAAGATGTTTTCCTATTTTAATTAAATATTACTAATAATGATTTAAAAGGTTTTAATCATTATTCCAACAATATGGATTATATAGAACTAAATAAGTGTGAAGGTAAAAAATATTGTCTCGTAATAATAGACTCGTATTCAAAATGGGTAGAAATATTTCCGACAAAGACACCTGATGCCATAACAGTAGCAAAAGCATTATGCAAAGACATAAT
Organism: Stigmatopora argus; assembly: GCF_051989625.1. NCBI lineage: Eukaryota > Metazoa > Chordata > Actinopteri > Syngnathiformes > Syngnathidae > Stigmatopora > Stigmatopora argus. The sequence continues at coordinate 12,763,901 of NC_135406.1, forward strand.
ACCGAGATGTGGCATTCCAGAAATAGTCTACAGTGATAATGGGACTCATTTCGTAAACCAAATAATTTCAAAAATAGGACAAGCATTTCACATCAATTTAAAACATCACTGCGCCTATCATCCACAGAGTGCAGGACTGGTGGAAAGAATGAATGGCACCATAAAAAATAGACTCAGAAAATGTATGGAAGAAACTGGTAGACTCTGGACACAATGCCTAGACTTAGTAAAACTACATATAGACATTACCAGCACAAACGGATTAACCCCGTACAAAACCTTATTTGGCAGACAGTACAGATTACCTTATTTTAAAAATATTTGGGAAGCAGATGACGAAAGCAATCTTGCAGATTAGATGAGAAAAATGCTACAAAAAGAATTGACAGAACAAGCTAATGATGATACGCCATCTGTGTCGTTGCAGGAAGACCAATTAGTTGAACCAGGTGACTGGGTCCTGATTAAAAGTATAAAGAAGAAACACTGGCACTCGCCTAAGTGGGAAGGACCCTATCAGGTTTTATTAACCACAGGAACGGCAATTAAAATAGCAGAACGAAATACCTGGATTCACCTGGCACATTGCAAAAGGGTTATCAAGTATGACTAATTTAACGATTTCGATCATCTTGTTCAACCTAGCCATCATTCTTGGTGTTGTAGTGATCGCGCTGTGGTATCTGCTGTAGTAGCATTGTAATCTTTCACCCTGCCTCCGGAGGAAGTCCGACTACAAAGGGGGCTGTAATTTTAGTTTACAGTCATCTCAAACCCGGTGAAGATATCCACAACTCCGTGCTGGCATTAGGAAAGATTACAATCTACCAGCATGATATACACCCGGGTACACAAGATAGGATTGGCGGTGGGAGGAACAATCGGGATAATAATAGTAGTAATTTTATTGTTACATGAAAAGTCACTCAATTTGCAAAAACGAAGGGTAGGACATTACTATCCAAATCCCTCTACAATACAATGGAAGGTGATAAAGAATCCATGCAAAACGACAGATAGCAAAGATGATACCTGTTAGGTTCATCCAATTGTAGGTTTATCCTTAGGTTTTTCCGTATTCAGCTTTCAATAAAAAGGCATCTGTAGTCACATCCACATTTAATTCTTGCAAGAGAGAATACATCCATCCGCGTCTCCGGCCAAGATCATTCTAACAACTCGAAGTCCGTTTCGCTAATTTATTCATAAGGTTTTAACGCCATGCCCCACAGAAGTCTAAACATTCGTAGAGTCTCACAACAATTTTGCACAGTTATCAAAACAATTGTACGTCCTGTCGAATCTTTCCGAAACAGTCCTTGGTTCCCAAGAGCGCTTGTTGTGAGTCCTCCTCCCGAAGCCGTAAACAGTCCTCAGTTCCCAAGAGCACCTGTCCTGAGTCCTCCGAAGCCGAAAACAGTTCGCAGTTCCCAAGAGCAATTGTTGTGAGACCTCTCCATGCCCTGTCCTCTTGATGTGAACCAGTCCTTACTTTAGCAAGGCATGCATTAAAATGGCTTTTATTAATGCCAATAACTCTAACATAAAAGCACAGCGTTCAACACATATATGTATTGTTTAATATTGTTACACATTCAGGATGAGCATTACTATTCCTAATAAGTAAATATATTGATTAATATAGTAAGCATGTTTATAATAAGGCTTTCTATGCCTAAGTAAGCATTGCAAACACATTTATAATAATGATTATTCCAACATCCCCCCCTATATTATAAATTTGCACATGATCTCCTTAATAAAACTTCCTTTCGGCTTTATTCCATTAATTCATTTTATGGCAAAAAATAGAAATGGGGAGGAAATGTCCGTTTCCGTTGGCTTTAGTTTTACCCGCTCACTGGCACGGCTGGTCTGAAAAGCAAAAAAACAAAATCATTTTCGCCCAATTCATCCTCGCAATTACCATGCTCTTGAAATTCACTGCTGTCGTCAGCACGCTTCATTAGTAGGGGATACAATTCATGCAATTTAGAATTTATAGGGGCACTCGCAGTGGTTATAAGTCGGCTTATCAAAGATCTTAAGCAGGGAATAATACAACACCCACATAATGTCAAAATCGTAGCAAAAAGAGCTACGGAAAATGCAACAAATTGGGCCAAATAAAAAGGACATGCCACCAGCTTTTCAAGGCGGAATTCTCCGACTCCAGAATGCTTCTTCATATTGCGGTTGAGGGTCTGCAGGCCACTAATGGCCTGGGTGAGGGACCCACCGGGTGACGTGTTGTTGAGTGCAACATTTTCAAACATTGCATACGCCCCCTTGCTCCGCAAGCAGCATATCAACTGCTATGCGATCCTGGAACGCCATAAGACTGGTGGCTGCCAATTGTTCCTTTATCGCCACAAATCCCTGTTCAGTATAGTTTCCAAGTTTTTGGACATTGTAATGCAGGTAATTTATCCGATCAACATTTTGTTTGGAGTAATTAAAAGAAAAATAGACTCCCAACCTGCTGCGATCTGATTAACCAACCTATACTCATCTGGTACGCCCCGGGGATGCCAATCGCATCAATGTATGTCGGATCACCCTCTCTCCATGCCGATCGACGCCGTCGCGAGGGGCCCGCCATCATACCGGATTTCTGTGCAGCCAATTGTATCTCCTCTACTGTAGATGGAAAAACAGACACTGGTAATAGCAGTGAGACCAACAAAGTCCTGCTGCATTTTGGCAGGCGTCGTATAATTTGTTTTGGCCGCACCACCACCATAGGTCAGAACGTGGTATCAGGGGTGCAGTCTGTTTTAGGACGTGGGCACACCACGTCACATTTATCGCTCCCAGTGCCGGACCGTGCCCTGTGAGGACTAAACAGGTAAAATAATTAAACGCGACATGTGTTGAAAGGTTAGGCTTGTCCTTTGCTGCCGTTGTAACTGGGTAGACATTATTCCATTTCATACATTTTGGGCTTACATCTTCTTTTGTCATTATCTCCTTTACACAATCAGGGGTAATTTGCGCGGGTACTACTCTTAAGAGAGGTCGGCCCCCTACATGTTATACAGGTTTGATTTATAATAGCTGCATTTTCCATCAACAATAACCAATTATTTCTTACCGCCTCCCGTTTGGGAACTCCCCGTTGCAGAAATGAATTCTCTGGTCATCTCAGATTTTAATTTTACTATGGCGGATCCGGGTGTTTCCATCTCTGACGACCTTCTTACCGTCTCCATAGACATGGTTCTCCACCTGCCCATGGACTTAGGAAAAACGTCAGACAAAGATCCACAAGTTAATTTGTCAGTCTGAATTATGATTTGTAATGCCCCCACCGTATGGGTTAATTTTATCGAAGGCCTGATGGTTTTTTCGCACGCGTGTGTCATCCAAGCTTGCCAATCTAGACCAGTTTCTGCAACAAGGTTTCCCCAATCTGTTTTAGGACTGTTATGTACCACACATATTCTATAAAATCCATGTGTATCCTTTGAAATGGATATGTAGCTTTTGTAGCTTGACATAAGGGGGAATCGCCCGTGTTTTGGCCATATATCTGCATATAGATTGAATATATAACCTCCCCCTTTTTTGAGGCATGAAATTTACCATGACTCAAAATGGTAGCCCTCCTAGATAAGTCTTTTGTTTTTGTTTAGTCCCCCAGGTTCCCAAAATTTCCGATTGCAGAAATCAAAAAATTTCATTTGGCGAAATTCTTTTCTGTCCTACTCTGCCACCGCCGTCCTTGAAAGGCTTATCAGCGATTTCAGAAATATTCCACCTTGATATTAGAATATTGATATATCTTGGTGGCCAGCCAATTAAAACACAAAAGACAGACACTCATCCACGCTCGCACTCATAATCAAGGAATTTGCTTTGAGTGCTCCCCCAATCATCCACAATTTTGGTTTGTTGGAGTAAAACTGGAGTACCCAGAGAAAACCTACGAATTCTTGAGGACACCAGGAATACTCCAAACTCCGGAAGTTCTGGATCACTCCGCATTAGTAGATCCTCGAACCGCAAGATTGATGCCTGAAGAAACTAGATAATTAATGTATTAGATCCACATGCCACATATCTAAAAATAGAAATTTGTTCAATTGCCACCGCCCCTTACCCCAGTCGTCAGCATGTAGACTGCCATGCGAGTGGCTGTGATTAACTATCTATTCGCCAATAATGCAATAACGGAAAAGTTGTGACACATTGAAACACACACACACCCCCTTTTAGTATTTTAACCGTTTGTAAAAAACTTTATCTCATTGTTCTGCATTAAGTTACACCCCCTATCAATGTTATCGAATTTACTTAAAGCATTTCTCCAAGGTTGATATTTTATAATTTGGAGATGTTATTTTTAAAACATAGACATTATTTCATCACTTGGTTCACACCATGAAAGGCCCCACCTGAATTTGTTGTAGATATTCCCCTTTATCTAAGCTTGTTATTGCCAATCGTTATCACCGTAACATTCAGGTGTATTAACCCCATAATTGCAATACAGTAAGTTTTGGCTAAATTCTTAATTTGTATGCCCCTAAAGCAATAGGCAGTAACGTCCCAATAGTCATCAATATGACCTATACCAAAGCATCTGCCCCCTTCAGGTCAAACAGGGAACGCGTTTTGTGCACTTAAAGGCGCTCCATGTTTCTTCTAGGGAAACTATGCCTATCCTTAACCAATTATCTTATCTACCCCAGCCAGGTTCAATTTACCTAATAATTTGGACGAATGCCACGAAATTTCTCATGCCATTTCTGCATTGTTAAATTCATGTCTGATCTCTTTAACAACCAAATAACTCTTAGTACCTAAAACATAATTTGTAAATCACCCCATACTATGTTTACTTAAGATAAGAGCTATTTCTTATAGCTCTCTGTTACCACAAGGAAAATCTACAATAATTAAATTAGAGAAATCAACCTTTTACTAGGCATTTCCTAATTACAATTTTCAATGCTTAATAAAGGACCCACAAATTGTAACCAATATGCCATAATATTGTAAAAAAATCCATTCATTTTTCTTTAATCAGCCAATCTCCTATATTAAAGTATTTTGAACAATCCAAACATTCAAAAACAGTAATAATCTCGTTCTATCCTCCAAAAACTAGCTCTCTTCAATTAAGAGCCCTTTGAACATCACAGAAGAAAAAAAGAAAATAATAATAATAGTATTATTCCCAATTCCAAAGCTTTTACCAAATCGATCTTTGCCAAACAGATTTACTATCACCTCGAAAGACATTTCTGATTATATCCCAAAAATAAATGCGAAGATAATCGCGGAACCCTGCATCCCTTGCAGACCATGTTTTGTTCTTATTCTGAAATGTTTAAACGGAAGCGCGCCCTTAGCCGCTGACTGTGACCTTCACGCTCGCTGCAGAAGCAGCTTATCAATGTTGACATTCCTAAGCGACCTTTTTTTCTTTCTGCGCACAATGTTTCGCCTCCTGTGCACAATTACAACGCTTTTTAGCGAAGACTAAATTAATTCCTCTCCCGATATCCAACTATATCACCATAGTTTGCCAAGACCCCATAATCACAATATGCTGCAAGCACAACTATATCATAGCAAAACCCATTTCTGCCCTCAAGTTTGCTTCAGCACCCCCAAGGCCAATTATTGTAATGTCTTCACGGAAGGGGTCCAAAAAAATTAGTCGCTCGTGCGGTCTGCGCGCATACTGAATGCCTAACACCGTCAAATCAGCCGCTACGCGGTCCACATGTTTTTTTGCATTCAAATCAGCAGCAAAGACAGCCGCGCTCCCCTGCAGCCGACGCATTATTTGACCAGTTTAGAGTATGACAAAAAAACGCAGGTTTGGCAACCCCGCTAAACATTTAATTTGTCGTTTTGTATTTCTTTTCTACTGTTAACCAAAACATTCCCGCTGACAGGATAAAACGCTAGGTTATACATTAGGAATTTGGTTGAACCTAACACCTTCTGTGTAAATGTTTTACCACAAACTGTACATGATAAGGGTTTCTCCCCAGTATGGCTCCTCATGTGTTTTCAAAGAAGACTTTTTCCCAAAAGTTTTCCCACACTGAAAGCATTTGCAAAGTTTGTCACCACTGGGATTTTTCTTAACATCTTCAACATCATCATCGTCAAAAAGCAAGTCGTTGCCATCTGATAAAGGAGCAATTCAATTTTCTGCTCGCCATCCTTCTGTTGAGCTGCCGCTCAGAAGCTCCGCCCCTATGTTGGCCGCGCCCAGATCATCTTCACTCTTGAAAGGCTCACCAGTTCCCCATTTGACACATTCCTCGTTTTTGATTGGAGGTTGCTCTTCTCTTTTGCACTGTTGAGGGAACTCTGGCTCCTCCTCTTTAATTAGGGGCCATGTTCCTGTGTTTGCAGATTCCTCCCCTCCACTGGCCACGCCCAGAACATCTTCCCTCTTCACGAACTCACCAAGTGACCAGGTGAAATGATCTTCCTCCCTTTTGATTGGTCGTTGCTCGTCTCCCATTTGTTGTTGAGGGAAATCTGGCTCCTCCTCTTTGATTTGGGGGAGCTCAACTTCCCCTTCAAGGTCAACACACTCATGCCCATCAGCACCAAGATCATTTCTGAAACCTGCAAAGACACAAAGATAAATGATTAACCATTTTCCAATTATAAATGACTGAATTTCTTGTTCACAGAAATGAAACCAAACGGAAAAGGGCGCCATACATTCATTTCGTCACAATGCAGTACTTACTACTGTAGTTTTCTAGTCAACAGCAACATGAGTTGAAAACTGTTTATAGGTGCATTTCTCAAAGTATGGCACTATTGGTCAGAAAAGTTTCTTCACTTAAAATTTGTCAAATCTTTTTTGGAGCCTTTTCATTGTAAACATTCTCTTTTATGTTTTAGATTTTAATTTAGTTAAAATGCTTTCGCCAAAGGGGAGGCATTAAAAAACATTATCTTTTATTCAGTAGCAGGTCTATTATTATTTGGGGGATTAATGAGATGCCGGAGCGATCGCTAATACGCGCAGTATAGTATATTACTTCTCGTTGGCTGCTCATAAGAACGGTCAGGGGCACTGGCTCTCTCCCCCGCAACTCCTCGTGTAATATCTCTGGTCGCAACTATACGTCTTTGTAACGTCTCTGCGAGCACTTAGCGTTTTTTTCAGTGTTTTTCCCCCCCTTAGCCTGTTAGCTCCCGTTAACAGAGCGATCGCTAATACAAGACTACTTCTCGTTGGCAAGTGGAAGTGCGTTATCCTATTGTGAGGACATTTGTGTGCATCATTGTCGGAATATTTTGAAGGGAATACAAAAGCAAACGGCCCATCGATAGTGAAAGTGGGGGTGGAGGCGGGGCAAACAGCCAACCCAGCCGGGACAACAAAGGTATGAAAATGTAAAACATAATTAGCACGACAGCAAAGACAGCATGATAAATAGCCCCCCTGCATGACCAATTTACCCGTACACGATGATGAATTTAATATTGAGCTGAATGCGTTCACTGTTTAAGTTAATAAATTGGAATTTAGGCAATTAATGGCTGAGGGTTTGGCACATTACGATATCCCAAATGTTGTTTTCGACTTAACACAACTAAATGATGAATATCAATTGGTTAAATAGGAAGCAAAAGTGCAATTATGTCAAAATGGCTGTTTTTTAAAGATGTCTAAAATGAGCTGGCTGCAAACACCAATATTATCCATCACAAAATGTTGCAAATGAAATAAAAACATCTCCATGACTTGGCACCTAGCATAATGACTACGACCGACCAAACAGAGACAAAGCTCAGAAAAAGCCACAAATTAAAGTTTAGTAAAAGCTTCTGGTCTCCTTTTACAATCTGAACACACTAAATTTCATATTTTTCAGTCACTTTTTTACATCACAAGTAAATAAACGCCAACATGTGAACATGACTCTTTTACTCAGTCAATGGCTAAACTATCTCAAAGTTGAAACCAACTTACCTTGAAGGATTTTCATTGTTTCCAAAAGTTTGTCCAAATGAGTCTCGTGTCTCCAGATGAGTCGAGGACGTCCAACTGCAGCATCTGACTGAATGCCATCCTCTGGATGCTGCATATTTGCGCAGTTGACATCAAAGAGCAAAGAGCCACGCGCTTTGATAGGTGACATCAAAGAGCAAAGAGCTCCTGGTGACGCCACGCGCTTTGATCTCCATTTGAACCGTAGCCCCGCCTCCTTTGGACCCTGATATATGATGGAGGCACTTTAAGCCATTTATTTCTTCTCACAAATTCAATTCATTTAAGTAAATAAGGGAATGATTCGTGCGAGTTGGTACATTTTCGTTGAAGAACTTCATCTCTCGTGATTCAATTTGGCAAAACAGCAATGGTTCCTTCATAATTTGTCGATTTGTTCTGCGCTTGCGCATATTGCGTCGCCTCCTTTTGAGCCGCAACCTTCTTCATGGTGACTTATGTCGTAAATTCAAACCTACAAAAATATTTTTATTCAAACCATATGTCAGACCATTTGAAGAATAATTATTTCCTATGTTCGACTCTCTTGTTTTTAATAAACCTAATGCCACCGAAAGAAGTGACGCTCGAGTTGCAGAAGTGACGCAATGTTCCGCGCATGCGCAACCCCAAAAGTCAAGGTTGCGTCCCCAGTCACAATCTTGTCGTGACCGTAGCGCGCCGAGTTTTTCCTCAATTTCCACCACTTAACTAAACCCACGCGTGGCCGATGTGTCTTGCTTAACTACTCTTCCGTCTTAAGTTTCAGTCAACATCATCTTCAAGGCGTCTAAAGCCTCGTTGAAGCTTTGCGGCCTACTTTAGTTTAGCCTGCTAGCATCTATCAAAGGTGCCTCCATCAGAATTCCCGTGTGGGAGTGTTCCACGAGGAACACTCGATCGTTTGCAAAATTATGCATGCAAAAGTTGTTCTTCACAGACTAGAAGGTGGGTTCACTTTTTATATTTATATATTCTCTCAATGTGTTATAAAAGGGCTTTTTTGTGCGCTGCAATTGATTTATTTAAAAATTCTCAGGTCGACAGAAGGTACAAGCTTGATTTTAAGACAATAAAACAGTACAAACAAAATCATGCAGAATAAATCATGGGAAAAGTATAAATCATAACAACTATTTCCCATTTTCATACTGTAATGCATATAAAAATATGAAATCATAAAAAGGATATATATATATATATATATATATATATATATATATATATATATATATATATATATATATTTCAAAATTATTGATTTGGAAAAATAAATCGATAAAACTGAATGTTGGCTCCTTTTCCATTTTTTTTAATGTCAACAAAAAAAGAATAGCTGTAATTTTTCCTTTTTAATTAAAAATGATTAAAATTTATATTTGATGCTTCACCCTTTTCTAAAAGGATTCCAAATAAATTAAAATCTCAAAAATACAAGCGAATATCTGCAAAGAAGAGGCTCAAAAAAGATTTGGAAAAACTTCAAGGGCCTGTGAGGTTACTTTACTGACCAATAGTCCTTTTTTTTAGTGAAATACACTTTAAAAAAACGTTTAAACCCCTTTGGCTATTGATGAGAATACTACAGTAGTACTATGTTGACAACATCACGAATGTATGGCATCCTCTTCTGTTTAGCTTCGTTACTGTAGCGACCAGCATATTAGTCCAGCCTAACCACTGCAAATATAAGTATAAGACTTAATTACCAGTCTAACATAAAGAACCTCTAGATAGAATAATAGACAGTTTATAAAATATATAATTTATCTTGGGGTCTTTGCAGGTTTCAGAAAATATCTTGGTCCTGATGGGAAGGTGTCAGAGTTTTCTGGTGCCAAAGAGGATGTTGAGCCCCCTCAAATCGAAGAGGAGGAGCCAGAGTTCCCTCAAGACAGAGAGAGAGAAGAGCAACTTAAAATAAAAAAAGGAGGAAGAAGATCTGGTCAACTGGTGCGTCCTTGAAGAGAGAAGATGATCTTGGCGTGGCCAGCGGAGGGGCGGAGCCTGCAAACACTTAAACATGGGCCAAAATTAAAGAGCAAAAGAGAGAAGAGCAACTTTCAATCAAAACGGAGGCGCAGCAAGATGTCACTTGGTCAACTGCTGAGCGTTTCAACAGTGAAGTTGATCTAGGCGTGGCCGGCAGAGGGGCGGAGCCTCTGCACGGCAGCGACTCAACAAAAGGATGGCAAGAAGAAGCTTTTATTGCTCCTCCATCAGATAGTGACGACTTGCTTTATGATAATGATGACGATGAAGGTCTTAAGAAAAATCCCAGTGGCGGCAAACTCTGCAAATGTTCTCAGTGTGGGAAAACCTTTGGTAAAATGTTTACTTTGAAAAGACATATGGCAACCCACATTGGGCGGAGACCGTTTTTGTGCTCCGTTTATGGTAAAACATTCACACAGAAAGCAAACTTAAAAAGCCACACAAGAACCCACACTGGTGGAAAACCATTTTCCTGCTCAATTTGTAGTCACGCTTTCTTTCGAAAGCAGGACTTAATCATCCACACAAGGACCCACACTGGTGAAAAACCGTTTTCGTGCTCGATTTTTGGTAAATCTTTCTCTCTCAAGCACAAGTTAAAATGCCACACAAGAACCCACACTGGTGAAAAACCATTTTCCTGGTCATTTTGTGGTCAAGCCTTTTCTCAACCTTAACTAAACTGACCTCACAATTGATATGTCACTGCCACATTTTAGTTTCACTGTATTTTTTTGTGTATTTTAATGTCAGTTTCACCATACCTCCTGTAGTGGGTGCAGTGGCGCTTGAGCGAGCGTGCGTTTGGTAAATGGGAAGATAAGTGCAGCAAAAGAAGCGCTCTCGGTAAGAGAAAGGCAGCACGAGACAAGCTCAGCCAGAAAGTTGCAAGCTAAAGTAATATAAAGAGAAATAAAGAATAAAACCCAGGCTAATTCCTCTTGGTACTCAGCCAACGAGGTGTTTTGTCAATTTTTGTGTATTTCTTTTATTTCACAAATTGTCTATTTTTTTAAAGCTAATTTTCGTTTCTGTGTGTTATTAGTTATCTAGGTGTTATTTGTAAATCTGCCAATATGGATTCAATAAATTCATCAGTTTGAGAAAGACACTTAGTACTCACAAGTAAGTACTCAATATTGCAGAAATGTATACCAAAACATGACTTTGAGTCACATATTAAGGCCCGTTTTGTAAATTGTTTAATAAGTCTCCTGGGTTATAGACGCTGGAGTAATTTTTCTTTTTCCAGTATGATTTATTTAGTTCAAATTTGCATTTTCAGTACTCATGATTGACAGTGACACATTGCAGTTGTTTTTCCCAATTGTTAAAACAGAAAATCCGAATACATAACAGGTACGCTAGCGGATAGCAAAACATAGGTACGCTACCAGCTAGCATAACATACGCTAGTGGCTAGCATAACATATGCTAGCGGCTAGCTTAATATACACTAGCGGCTAGCTTAACGGGTACGCTAGTGGCTAGCAAAACATAGGTACGCTAGAGGCTAGCATAACATAGGTACTCTAGTGAATAGCATAACATAGGCATGCTAGCGGATAGCATAACATAGGTACTCTAGCGGATAGCATAACATACGCTAACGGCTAGCATAACATATGTATGCTAGCAGATAGCATAACATACGCTAGTGGCTAGAATAACAGGTATGCTAGCGGATAGCAAAACATAGGTACGCTAGCGGCTAGCATAAATACGCTAGTGGCTAGCATAACATACGCTAGCGGCTAGCTTAACAGGTACGCTAGCGGCTAGCAAAACAGGTACGCTAGAGGCTAGCATAACATAGGTACTTTAGCGAATAGCATAACATAGGCACGCTAGCGGATAGCATAACATAGGTACGCTAGCGGATAGCATAACATACACTAGCGGCTAGCATAACATATGCTAGCGGCTAGCATAACATACGCAAGCCTAGTGTCATGCTAGTGCCTTATCGGATGATGCGTCCAATGTATTGACAAAAAACTGAAAATATACCCTCAAACGAGACTGCACCCTATCACAAGGTGCATTTTATAGTTGTGAAAATACAGTATTTGGGATTTATTCATCAACACTGCTTTGTCTACAAACCTCCTGGGACTTCTTCCATGAAGATCTTGATGAAAGAGTCCTCGATGAGGGAGCACAGATACTGGACGATGTTCCGGTGCTTCAGTCGCTTGATCAGGCAGATTTCCTCGTGGAGCGGCTGGGAATATTTGTGTTTGTTAGTGGCTGTCAAGTGGAAGGACAAACAATCCACTCACGTGCTGTCCTTTTCTGGAATCTTCTTGATGGCTGCTAACGTCCCTGCCGGCATACACCACCCAGTACGTGCCTTTCCCAAGGACCACTTTGTCTTTGTTTTCGTTGGTCTCATACACGTACTGGGAAGGGAAATGCGATAAATTATTCTGGATGGCCATTTAAGATTGAATTGTCTCTTTATGGTTATAGAACTATACTTCCATTTGTAAAAGTTATATTCAATTGTGAAAAAAAGTGTTGTCATCAGGTTATGCACTTTTTGTTTAGCGTCTTGGGCAAGTAATTACTCTCTCAAGAAGGGTTCTATGTCACTTGTGGTTAGCTTAGCTTTTGGCGTAAAGTCAAAAAGATATCCATGAAAGAGTGAAAAATGTGACCACAATGCTCAACTCTAAATATTTTGTGATGTGTTATTATATTCTAATATTGATAGACATACGCCAACTGTGTCTAATCTCGTATTCGCGCATGCTAGAAATTAGCATGAAAAGCTAAAGTTCAGAACGTTAGCCCACTAGCATTACCAAGGTAGCTCAGTCAACTTACCAGACAGATAGACAACTCTGTTACAGCATTTTGTTGATTCTATTTTAAGAGTTTTTGCATCTTTATTTGGAGATTTTTGCACTTGTGACGACTATTAAGAGTAATCATATTGTCATTTTCTAAAGGCTTCCTCATTGGAGGCTAAGCAAAGTTGAGAAACACTGTTCTGCCCGCTTGAGTATGAAGACAAATTTAATTTCACAACAATTTGGGAAGGACAGAAATGTGGTGGGAACAAACCTCAAGTATTCCCTCACTGAGATAATTCACATCCCGGGTGGCGTCTTCTGCCTTGTGGAGCAGATAACTTACCAGATCACAGAAAATGAGGAAACATCAAGACAAGACGTTATGTTATGGCAAAATAAGTTGTATTAGGCAATTTCAACTACCACGGAGAGGTCATGGCCCATGTGGGGGTTGAACCCACGACCTTGGCGTTATTAGCACCACACTCTGACCAACTGAGCTAGCCGGCCATTTGCAAATTGGCCATGATTTTTGTGTGATGCTCGTAAATGCAACAAGTCAGCTCACTAACTGTTATGATACGGCAAAAGAAATTGTACTCGGCAATTTCAAATCACTACGGAGAGATCATGGCCTGTACGAGGGTCAAACCCGCGACATTGGCGATATTAGCACCACGCTCTGACCAACTGAGCTAACCAGCCATGTGCAAAGTGGCCATGATTTTTGTGTGATGCCCGCAAATGCAAATGTCAGCTAGCTAAACTGTTATGTTACGGCAAAATAAATCATTTTAGGCAATCTTAACTTACTCTAGAGCAAAGGTGTCAAAGGTGATTCGCGGGCCACATTAACATCAACGCCCTTTCATGTGGGCCGGACCATTTTAGATCTACTATCTAGATTTTTTTATTTTTCTAAATTGGATTAAAATAACTGGATCAAAAGCCCAAATAGTCCGTTTTTATAGATCTAAAGCAATTTTTATTTGAGCTTTTTTTTCTTAGTATGGAAAAATGTCTTTTAATCATGTTCTTTTATTTCAAGTGGAAACGAAATATTTTTTTAAATTGGAAAACGGAAAATATTTTTATATTTAAACTAAAAACACAAAAGAAAAAAATTGGATTAAAAAATTGCAATGATTGATTTTTAAAAGGGGAAAATCAGGAGATGTAATGTACATCTATAATCATTTCCTAAAACAGAATGTCGGCACTCATGATTTACTTTCCCGGGCCGCACAAAATGATGCAGCGGGCCAGATTTGGCCCCCGGGGCACCTCTTTGACACCCATGCTCTAGAGAGGTTGTGCCCATTCAGGGGTCGAACCCATGACTTTGATGTTTTCAGCACCACACTCTGACTAACTGAGCTAAACAGCAATGTGCTGGCTTTGGCTCGGGTGCGACTGGCGGGTGAGTCGGCACGGAGATGCGGGGAGCTTGGACGGGCGAGGTCGAGGGGGGGGCTTGGACGGGCAAGGTCGAGTGGGGAGCTTGGACGGGCGAAGTCAAGTGGGAGCGGGGAGCTTGGACGGAGGGGTCGAGCGGGGAGCTCGGATGGGCGAGGTCGAGCGGGGAGCTCGGACGGGTGAGGTCGAGCGGGGAGCTTGGACGGGTGAGGTCGAGCGGGGAGCTTGGACGGGCGAGGTCGAGCGGGGAGCGGCGAGTTGGAATTGAAAGTGCTTCTAATAGGGGACCGAAACGTTTAGGTCTCCCGGGCTGCACTGGCATCTGCCCCCACATCGGAGCCAACTCACCACCAGGTTGTGATCGGTTGACAGCTCCGTCCCTTTCTTTACCCGAGTATCCAAGACATGCGGCTGTCCTGATGCCAAGTGCACATATGGACACCCTTATGCTTGAACATGGTGTTCATTATTGCCAATCCACTACGAGCGCAGAAATCCAACAATAGAACACCACTCGGGTTTCGATCAGGGGGGCCGTTCTTCCCAATCACTCCCTCGAGGTCTCACATCAGCATTGAAGTCCCCCAGTAGAACAAGGGAGTCCCCATAAGGAGCACTCTCCAGCACCCCCTCCAAGGACTCCAAAAGGGGTAGGTACTCTGAACTGCTGTTTGGTGCATGCACACAAATCAGGTGCCGTCCCCCCACCCGAAGATGGAGGGATGCTGGAAGTGTCCAACCCCCCTTGAGAGGGCTGGTACCGGAACCCAAGCTGTGTAGTGCTGAGCCAAACTATGTCGAGCCGGAATTTCTCAACCTCACGCTCAGGCTCTTTCCCAACCAGAGAGGTGACATTCCACGCCCCAAACGATAGTTTCTGCAGCCGGGGATCGCCTTCTTTGGCCCCTCTCACAGGTGGTGAGCCCATGTGAGGGGGAACCCACGTCGCCTCTCCGGGCTGTGCCCGGCCGGCCGGGCCCCATGGGTCTAGGCCCGGCTACCAGGCGCTCGCCATCGCTCCCCTCCTCCGGGCCTGGCTCCAGAGTGGGGCCCCGGTGACCCGCGTCCGGGTGAGGGAAGATGTCGTCCAATAATGTTGCTCATCATAAGAGGTCTTCTGAGCCATTCTTCGTCTGATCCCTCGCATCAGACCAGTTTGCCATGGATAACCCTACCAGGGGTACAAGGCTCTGGACAACATAGCTCCAAGGGTCACTGGGACTGACAAACCCCACCACTGGGACACACAAACCCCACCACCACGATAAGGTAATGATTCGTCGGTGGGGTATTATTAGCTTAAGTGCAAGTTTAAATTCAACATGGTATCTTGATTTGTAAATCCCGGGGCCGAATGTCTCGTACCGCGTTTTTTATTGTAATGGAAATTTTTAAATGCGTAATGGATGACTCTGTGAATAGCAGGACTAACCAAGCCTATGCCAGTCCCCGGCCGAGACCGAGGTTCTTGCGCTGGTGGTCCTCAGGAGCTCCGTCAGCAGGTGGGAATACCCACGTGCTCTCAGTATATCTGCTTCGATTTGATTGATTAGTTTTGTGAGTAACCTTGTGAATTGTGAAGTAATATGTCAGAAGAAGCAGAGTGGTGCAGCGGAAGCGTGGTTGGCCCATAATCCAGGGCTCAATGGATCGAAACCATTCTGTGCTACAAACATCAGTTCTTTTTGGTAGAAGCAAACTACCCCACTTCCAAGTGTTACCATTGCTGTGAAAATTTGTTCTTGAAAATTAGTAATTCGGTGAAACTTCTCTTTTCTCATTTTCTTCTGAGGGATTCCTACTGATCAAAAATCAGATCGGAAATCTGACCTGATCGCATCATTTTCACAAGATCGGAATTTGATAAAAAACGCATTGTTTTTTTTAAATGCCTTGACATTCTCATGAAGGCGGAAGTGATACCGCGAAACATGTCAGGTACGGCCTAAAATTCATCGTGAAAAAGGAACAGAAAATAGTCAAATAGGAAAATTCATTTTTATTTCATTACATTTAGTCCATTTTTCTTTTTGTCATCTATTTCAAATATTAACAACAAGTGATTAATTGCATTCTATTTTCATACACTTTGAGAGCATGTTCTCAACAAAAAGAAAATGCATTACCAGTTAAAAAAACAACTGAACAAGACAGGTAAAAAAATTGAAAACAATGGAAAATTACATCTAAATATGAGAAAAGAAATTCCTGTCCTTAGGAATAAAACATTGGCAACAAACTGAGCAAAAAAGTTGCTCTCTTACTGAATGTTTGAAAAGGTCTTTGCGCTGTGTGGGTTTGTTGTGTGATGCTTTAAGTTTTCCTTCCAAATGAATGTTTGACTACAGAGTGGCCAAGAAGAGGGGTTTCAAATTCTATACGAGAGGAAACTTAGAAGCGTACTTGTCATTAAGGTGACTTGATGACTGGGCTGTCTCGCACTGTCTTTGCCGCATATCTGGATAAAACATGATTGTGCTGAATGGAGGTAGGTGTGTACGCGAGCACGGGTCCTCCTGTCTAGAATTTGGGGGACGCAGTCCACGCGAGACTTCCAAATATGTCGATAACTGCTGTTTGCTCGATTTTTGAATGTGTTTTTTTTCTGAGGAAAAAATAAATAAAAACGAAAAACAAACAAGAAAAAAATCATTCAAAAACATAACGCCAAAAATACATTTTGAAAAACAAAGAAAAACACCCTCAGACAATAAATTAATTTGAAAAACGAAGAAAAAAATACTTCAAAAAAACAACACCACACCAAAGATGAATGAATTTGAAAAACGGCCAGGACTTTATTTTATTTTCAAGGTGAGTGCGATCAGCTTCCGTAAACCTGAACCCCATTAGAAAGAAATTAATTCAACATCCCCTTTTATTTTGTCTCATGAAGGTCCCCTAACATAATGAAACAAAACATAAACAGCTCACTGAAACGAACATGGATGTAATCTTAAACTTCCTTTAGTACACAACAGACAAATTGTTAGGGTTTCTTGCTTTTGTTATGCTTTTTCCCGCCTGGTTTCCTGTCTGAGTGATTGCCCATTGTGTTCAGCTGTCGTGTCTCCGCCCCTGGTGTATCCTTCCTCCCTCTTGTGTTTCCCAGGTGTTCCTAATTGTCTCGTCAACACGTGTCAGTCTATTATAACCCCACTGACTGCTTTGTCGTTGTTGGATCGTCTGCTGATTACCATGCCATGTTTCCACATTTTCCTCGATCCAACGTGGCGCTCCTCGTTCCTTGCTTTCCCGTGTCTCCCCTAGTCAGGTTTTGTTTTGTTATTTGACGCAAAGTCTTTTGTTAGTCTATTGCCTCCGGTTTAAGTTATTAAAGATTCGTTTGAGTACTACTTCCTTCCCTTACCCGCTTCACTGCAATTGGGTCCAAAAGATGTAACACAAACAGAGCATATAACAATACCTATATACAGTAAATTCTCGTTATTCTATGAGAACAGTGTCTCGCAGCCATTGTAAGCGTCTGTTGGCTTATTTAAAAATCCGCTGCAATGCTCTGAAGAAGGGTAAGAGCAGCTCAAAAAAGCCCTGGATATAACTCTTGGCATTCCCAAGAATGCCAATGATGCCATGCATCTCTCCATGCTGGAAGGTAACTGAACATAATGACAAGATGGCAAAACATTTGCTCACAAATCAAGTCCAGTTTGCTTACATGTCACCTTCATCTCTCCCCCTTCAGGTTTTGATGAATGCATTGAGTCACAAGGAGAGCTGCTCCTGCAGGATTCCTTCAAGGTCTGGGATTCAAGAATAGCCTTGAGCATGGGAAAAAATAGACAAATCTTCCTCTTGAAGTCCTTGGTGGTGTGCAAGGTGGTCAAGGATGCCTAGAGAACGAGTACATTTACAAGAAAAAAAACTCAATGTGTCATCCTTAACCCACTTTGTACCGATGCAATGTTCTCCATCAAAATGTTCATCATGCCATTTCTTCTATAGATGGCAGACATCAAGCTGACTGAGCACCTTAAAAGAGACCCCGCACGTTTGCTTTTTTAGTGGCCCACCGTTCCTGGAGGTCGAGCAACATTGTTCTGAAGGTTAGTTTCATTGTCAAGAATAAAAGTACAGCAAGAATTATGGTCAACATTTTCATCAAAAAGCACTGATTAAAAAGTGCTCGTTTTTCTAATTGTCTTAACATTTTAAACATTGTCCTTGTCAATAGGCTTCCACGATTGAGACCAAGTCGGAATGAATTGGCCATATGCCAAAACTAATCCAGGAGCACACCACTGACCTGAGGGGGGCAGTCAAGGAGACAAATACCAAGACTGCCAAGCTCCACAAGACGCCAAGGTAAGAAGCAGGTTAACTTCATACAATTCAAGAGGCATCTTGGTTCAGTAAAAGTGACAAAAGGTATTGCTTTTTTTTAATGAATAATAATCCAAAAATGTGATTGGCATCCTCAGCCACTGTTGTTTTCACTTGACTAAGTACCTTTTTAAAAATGTATTTTTCAATGTCATTGTAGTATTTACTGAAATGAACAGTTGAATTATAAAAATTGCTTTCGACATGCATGGGATTGGAAGTCATGTGAAAAGTGCAAAAGCAACGTTACACAAGCCCATGTCTGTTGGGGTAACGGAACAAATTGTGTCCGGCAGGTCAGCGAGAACCATTGAGGCCATGTCACTGTCCATTGTTTCACAACCATGGTGTCTTCCAACAGTCGATGCTCCAAAATGAAGGATGGTTTGACTTTTTCAGATTGGACACAATAAACATCAAGAATAAAACAAAGATTGAGTTATGGTGGGTTTCCAATCCTTAGCCAACATGTATTCTCGTACAAAGGGCCCAAGGTCTTTAGCTGAGTGAGGAGATATCATCATGGAAACATGTGGATGAGATGGTGACATGGGGAGATCCGGCGGGTTATCCTTCATGTACCATTTTAATTGTTCATCAGACAAATGTGTATTGAAAGCCACTCCGGGTTACCAATAAACAAATCGCCACAATGTATTTGCAAAGTATGTCCTTCAATTGTTTGTAACGAATCAGTATAGACCTCATTACCTTGCCTATCATAGTAGAGCGTGCAATGCAAGCAGTCAGAAACCAAATCATATGTACGTAGGTGCCGTACCCAGGGCAGTCACAAAGGCCAGTAGTGTTCGGCTTGTTTCCAGCCGTCGGAGTCGGTGTCAATGCGAGCCCAGTAGATGTCAGCTGATAGATCTGTAATACAACTTCAAGAATAGGCACAGAAAAAGTGAGATCAATTTAAAGGAAATAGGTTTATTACCAGACTGCAAGATGGAGAGAGAGCTCTAACAGTGGTGAACCGCTCAGCGTGGTGTCTTTTGCAACTCTCTCTCCGAATGAACAGTGGGTCAGTCTTTATATAGGAAAACAGGGAAATATTTCTAAGACAGTGATGTAGGACAAAGTTTATGTAAACAAAACTTTAGGCTGATATGGTTAGACATTTGCAGGGCTAAGTTGTATGCAAACACGATATTTTTATAGCTCACACAAACTGCTGCAGCCTATCTTACATCGCGCGATTCGAACAAACAATTATTAAGCTAGTTGGCCACATCGCACAATACAAGCAAACAATTGCAAAGCCAGCTAATTAGCCTATCTTACATTCCACAATCTTAACAAACAATTGCAAAGCCAGCTAGTTAGCCTATCTTACATTCCACGATCTTAACAAACAATTGCAAAGCCAGCTAGTTAGCCTATCTTACATTCCACGATCTTAACAAACAATTGTAAAGCCAGTTTGGCCAGTCTATCTTACATTTTACAATCTTAACAAACAATTGTAAAGCGCGTTTGGCCACATGGTGCGACATGAACAAACAATTATTAAGCCAACTGGCCACTATATCTTACACAGCAAAGATTGGGGCAGTTGCTTGGTGGTGCCTTGCAGGAGAGTCTTGGAGTTAATGTCCATCTGGACAGGACACATCTTTATAAGAAAGTCCCCGCCCATCAAGTTGACAGGGAACTTTGGAGCATAGATGAAGGAATGAGTTATAGTCAATGAGTAGCACTTAGTGGCTACCGGGGAAGTTAAAGGCAGGATGATCTCTTCACCCTTGGATCCTAGTAGTGGTATGATAAGTTCACCAATAGGCATTCTCAAATACCCGCACAAATAAAGAGATGGGGCAATCCTCTGTGAAATTCTTGCAAGAGAGAATCGAATCGACTCGTCTCTGTCCAGGTTCATTCTCACGTTACACGCATCTTTCCCCTGTTTTAGCTTCAAGGACCCTAGTTACAATGGACGTCTCAGCTCTCAAAACAAATGAAGGTCATGGAGAGACGAAAATAGGAGTGAGAAGTCAATAGTAGAAGAGCCTAGTTACAATAGAAGTTTTAGCTCTCAAAACAAATGAAGGTCATGTAGAGACGAAGGTTCTTCTCCACATTCCAGCAGTCCAAAAGGATTCGACCTTCCTGTTGTTTGGTCTAACTAAGGACCAAAGCATTTACTTCATTGCAAGCAGATGTAGACTATAATAACTTTTCTCTCGTGTTAATGAGCTAAATAAAGCAAAGCGTACTTCATTGCGAGCAAATATATAATAATGTAAGACCAATAACCCTAACAGTATATTTTTCAATAGAAATGAACCACCATCTCCCCCGTTTGCGAGGATTAATATATTAAACCTGTACCCTTTACAGCAATTAAGCCACATAAAATGCATGCTAATCAAAAACTCCAAATTCATTCAATAATGTGTATCGCGCAGTTGTTTGAAATGAGCAATACCCCAATCTAGTAGTTTTTTGCAAACATTTAACATTACATTCCCTTTGTAGTTTGTCTATCCTCTCCTATAAAACTTTCTTACTCGATGTTTTTCCAATAGTTGCACATAAAATAAAAATCTAGTTACATATCTCCCAATTATCCCCTTCAACATCAAAGATTTTACCGTTAATTTCAGATAATGAAGTTAGCGTATTTTCATACCTGTAGAAAGAAAACAATCTTTTATATATTAATTTGTCAAATTGTTCAAATTAATGTACCACTGTAGAGAGCATCCTGGCGTACGGCATCACAGTGTGGTACGCTGGAAGCACGGCGGCAGACAAAAAGGCCGTGCAGAAAGTGATTAACACTGCCCAGAGGATTGTCGGCTGCTCTCTGCCCTCACTGGAAGACATTGCCAGCCCTCGTTACCTCAGCAGAGCCAAGAACATCATAGGGGACCCTTACCACCCTGGTCACAATCTGTTCCAGCTGCTGCCCTCTGGAATACGCTATAGGTCCCACAAAGCACGGACAAGTAGGCTTAAGGACAGTTTTTTCCCCACATCCATCAGACATCTAAACTCGCGGTAACATAACACACATTCCCTTCTGCGGTAATATAAAAAGAGGTTTTGGGTGGTGATCTGCCTCCTACTAGCTGACTGAAGTAAGGTAAGTGGAAGACAGTGAGAGGTAAGCGAGAGGTAAGCGACCTGTATCCACAATAGCAGAATGCCAATTACAAGTCCGTACTAGATTTAGGTCTTTTGCCGAGTAAATGTAGCTTATGGAGAAGCACCATCAATTTGTCATCACACGCAGTTTCTGCTTTTTGTGTTGTGATAACTACAACAGGGGCCTATGTCCGATTATTATTATTATTCATTAAATCTGAGCAAATAACGCTTCTCTTTTTTGTCACCTTTGAATTTGGAAGGCTGATTTTTTTTCAACAAAAAGACCCAAAAAGTATTTTCCCCCAAAAGAGTTTTATTGGAACTACCAAAAAAATGACACGTTAAATCGGTTTAAAATCGTGATTCATCTTATAATATGACAAAAGTATAAGGACATTGTACAACTTATTTATTTATTTTGAGCAAATTCATTATCTTTCACACCATATTTCTAATCATGTTTCTTAGATCCTAGATTCAATATATCAATCATTTTCATTCAAATGTATCATGTTTGAATAACACTCAATATTCTTATTGGATTTGCTAGCAAATCTGCAATTTTTCAAATTTCTTAGGCATGTCTTTAACTGTGACGACATTTTCCATATTATTTAGATAGTAAATTAAATAAAATCTTCAACGACACTCAATTTTCTTATACAGTAATACCTTGACATACAAGTGTTCCAACATACGAGACAAATTTGAGATGAGAGCATACCAGATGGTTCCCAATTGTGAGTCAGTAGTAAATTAAAACAAATTTTGGTGTTTTTTTTTTAGGATGGAAACGGATTAATTTGTATTTTGTTCATTTCTATGGGAAGAATTGACTTGAGATACGAGTAAATTGACATACTAGCTCGACCCCGCAGTAAGCTCGTATCTTAAGGTATTACTGTATTTGAATCGTGTGGATCGATATTACACGTTAAAAAGTGTAAACAAGATTTTCAGAATGCAAAAACAATTATACTTCACTTACAATGATCTTTCATACAGAAATTGAAAAAGCAAGCAAAGCTGTGATTGGCCACTGCTTATCACAACACATTTGCGTCTTTTAAGTCTATCCTTACAACTAAATCGCTGGCAAGAAGCTGAGCAGGAAAAGGGTTTCTGACAGACGTGGGTACCGTATTTTCACGACTATTCGGCGCATCGTATTTTTAGCCGCAGTGTCAGTAATGGGTGCTATTTCTGTATTTTAAACACACAAAGCATGCACCGTTTTTTAGACGCATATATATTATATATGGATGAACATCGAAACGCAATAGCGCTGGCTACCGGAAGTAGCCTATTTCCGGGTTCCGGTGTGCAGTGACTGCTGGGAAATATAGTTCTTGCACGCTACACCCACACGCTAAAAACACGTTTTTAAAAAGGTAACGGAAGCAAAACTGAGTTTGGTTGTACTTTATTTAGACATTTTACAACTTACTTATGTCATCATCACCCACAAATCCATCAAAGTCCTCATTTTCTGTGTCCGAATTCAACAATTGCCCAAATGAGTTTTCCAAAACGCCGGGTCGAGTGGTTGTAGTTCTTAAGCCTCCGGGAATGACGGCAAGCTCTGAGTTATTATATAATATATTATATATTCCGTTGAAGCCAACATCTAGCGGCAGGATTACTTTTGTAAATACAGCCGAAATGACGGTGAGCACCAAATTAGTGTGCTCGCCGTCATACTAAGTGTATTGAAGAACTGGGTGTATTAAGAACTCTATATCCCAGCAGTCACTACGCAGAACTTTATCTACGGGAAATAGTAGAGTCTGGGGCTGCTTGGCGTAGTTGTCCTATCGACTGATTTATTTTATTTTGTCGTGATAACAATTTTAGTATTTGTCCATATATTTATAGTATATAGTTTTTCAATTGTGTAGCTTTTTAATTGAGCAGGAAAACATTGTTCTTCAGTGTGGGTTAATAAGTGTTCTTTTAAGCTTCTCCTATGGGAAAATGTTCGCCCACAAACTGAGCAGGAAAATGTTTTTTTGCCAGTGTGGGTTATTACGTGTCTTTTTAAATGTTGCATTAGAGAATAGGCTTGACCACAAACTGAGCAGGAAAATGGTTTTTCGCCAGTGTGGGTTCTTGTATGGTCTTCTAAGTGGTGCTTTTGAGAAAAGGCTTTACCGCAAACTGAACACGAAAATGGTTTTTCACCAGTGTGGGTTCTTGCATGACTAATTAAGATTCCCTTCCGTGTGAATGTTTGACCACAAACTGAACACGAAAATGGTTTTTCACCAGTGTGGGTTCTTGTGTGGTCTTCTAAGTGGTGCTTTTGAGAAAAGGTTTTACCGCAAACTGAACACGAAAATGGTTTTTCACCAGTGTGGGTTCTTGCATGACTAATTAAGATTCCCTTCCGTGTGAATGTTTGACCACAAACTGAACACGAAAATGGTTTTTCACCAGTGTGGGTTCTTGTGTGGTCTTCTAAGTGGTGCTTTTGAGAAAAGGTTTTACCGCAAACTGAACACGAAAATGGTTTTTCACCAGTGTGGGTTCTTGTATGTATTTTTAAATTTCCCTTCTCTGTAAATGTTTTACCACAAACTGAACATGAAAATGGCTTTTCACCCGTGTGTGTTCTTGCATGACTAATTAAGCTTCCCTTCCGTGTGAATCTTTGACAACAAACTGAACACGAAAATGTTTTTTCACCAGTGTGTGTTCTTGCATGACTAATTAAGTCTGCCTTCCGTGTGAATCTTTGACCACAAAATGAACACGAAAATGGCTTTTCACCTGTGTGTGTTCTTGCATGACTATTTAAGTCTTTCTTCTGTGTGAATCTTTGACCACAAACTGAACACGAAAATGGTTTTTCACCAGTGTGGGTTCTTGAGTGTATTTGTAAAACTTGCTTATGAGAAAAGGCTTTACCGCAAACTGAACACGAAAATGGTTTTTCACCAGTGTGGGTGCTTGTGTGTATTTTTACATTTCCCTTCTCTGTAAATGTTTTACCACAAACTGAACACGAAAATGGTTTTTCGCCTGTGTGTGTTCTTGCATGACTAATTAAGTGTCCCTTCTGTGTAAATGTTTTACCACAAACTGTACATGATAGGGGTTTTGCCCCAGTGTGGCTCCTCATATGCGTTTTCAAAGAAGACTTTTTCCCAAAAGTTTTCCCACACTGAAAGCATTTGCAGAGTTTGTCGCCACTGGGATTTTTCTTAACATCTTCAACATCATCATCGTCAAAAAGCAAGTTGTTGCCATCTGATAAAGGAGCAATTAAATTTTCTGCTCGCCATCCTTCTGTTGAGCTGCCGCTCAGAAGCTCCGCCCCTCTGTTGGCCACGCCCAGATCATCTTCACTCTTGAAAGGCTCACCAGTTGACCATTTGACACATTCCTCATTTTCGATTGGAGGTTGCTCTTCTCTTTTGCACTGTTGAGGGAACTCTGGCTCCTCCTTTTTAATTCGGGGCCATGTTGTGGTGTTTGCAGGCTCCGCCCCTCCGCTGGCCACGCCCCGAACATTTTCCCTCTTCACGAACTCACCAAGTGACCAGGTGGAATCATCTTCCTCCTTTTTGATTGGAAGTTGCTCATCTCCCATTTGTTGTTGAGGGAACTCTGGCTCCTCCTCTTTGATTTGGGGGAGCTCAACTTGCCCTTCAAGGTCAACAGACTCATGCCCATAAGCACCAAGATCATTTCTGAAACCTGCAAAGACACGAAGATAAATGATTAACCATTTTCCAATTATAAAATCTCTGGGGCTCTAATTATTACAGTGTAATATATTTTTCCACTTGGAATGAGTCTTGGGTTGATCTTTCACTTTCAGTCGCTCGGTTTGTGGCGCATGCGCACTTTCGCTCTCCGTTTCTCCGTTTCACTCGCGTAGATGGCTACACTGACACAGGCTGGATCACGGATCATAGCGCCTCATTCAGTTCTATGCTGAGAGCAGCGGAGGTGTGCGCACCGAGCGGAGTGATCGGCTTCACGGCTTCTCCTTCGCCCAGCTGATTGGAGGAATGAATGAGTGAGGCACTGGACAGCCCGGCCGATGTCCCGTCCTCCAGAGCCGTATACCTCACCGTGATTGGTTCATTCAGCTCCGAACACAACAAGTGTCATTCATATCAATCTTGCGGGCCGCACAAACATTAATCTTTCATATTAAGACAAGGGCCGCAAATTATCGTCCCGAGGGCTGCAGTTGGCCCGCGGGCCGCGAGTTTGAGACCCCTGGTATAGAGAGAGAGATTTATGTATTAGAAACTGGCCGAAAGAAGCGATCTAACGACGATTGCAGTTTTCTTCTTTTTTTCATCATGAATGATGCGGTAGCACTGTATGGCATCATTCAATTGATTTGCAAACTTTGCGCAACGTTCAATATTTGGGTCCTGCTGCTCGATCTTTCTGTTTATAAATGGTACTGACGGTCGAACGATTCAAGTTGTATGCCCGTGCAACGCTCACCACTCTCACGCGCATCAAGCTTCTGATGTCTAAAAAGCTCCAGTATTTGTATTTAATCAATAAATGCTGTTCGGTTGGATTTTACCCCATTTTCGGGCAATGTTTGGCCGTACGCCATTGACATTCATCGCTGTCTTTTCCCGGGAAAATCGCCTCCCTGGCCTGGTTTTAATGTCTGAAAAGCTCCAGTATTTGTATTTAATCATGAAATGCTGCTAGGAAGTGGATTTTACCCCATTTTTGTGCATTGATTTATTGATTATTTTTTATGTGTCGCAGCTCTAGCTGCAGTAGAGTTTTATAGCCATAAAATAGTTTTTGAGGGTTGGATTGATACGTTGAAGGCGCTACGAGAAAATGCACCGACCGCCACTGCCAAAGGGGAGGCATTAAAAAAGCATTATCTTTTATTCAGTAGCAGGTCTATTATTATTTGGGGGATTAATGAGATTGAAATAGAGGTACAGTGGTATCTCTACATACGAGCAGCTCGAGATACGAGGAAAATTTCGAGCAAATAACAAGATGCGAGAAAGCCAGTTAGCCAAGACATGAGGCTGTTTATCATTGTAGCGCACTGTCTTTTTTGCCGCATCTCTTTTTTGTACAACTGATATCTACGAGCACTGGGCGGAGCATTGCATTTTTTCAGTGTTTTTTTTCGTCACTCAGCGCGAGTGCCGGAGCGATCGCCAATGCGAGCAGTATAGTATATTACTTCTCGTTGGCTGCTCATAAGAACATCAGGGGCACTGGCTCTCTCCCTCGCAACTCCTCGTGTAATATCTCTGGTCGCAACTAGACCTCTTTGTAACGTCTCTGCAAGCACTGAGCGGAGCGTTGCATTTTTTCAGTGCCCCCCCCCCCCCCCCCACACACAGCCTGTTAGCACCCGTTAACGGAGCAATCGCTAATTCAAGACTACTTCTCGTTGGCAAGTGGTCGTGCGTTATCCTATTGTGAGGACATTTGTGTGCATTATTTTTGGAATATTTTGAAGGGAATACAACAGCAAACAGCCCATCGATAGCGAACGTGAGGGTGGAGGCGTGGCAAACAGCTAACCCAGCCAGAAGGTATAAAAATGTAAAACCAAATTAGAATTCAGTTTTGTGAAAAGTTACATTAAACGTATGTTTGAGTGTGTCTGTATATATTAATCCAAGTTAATTTAAATTTGTTTGTTCGGTTACGAGTGCGTTGCCGTGGAAAGAATACCCCCCCCCCACCCCCCACCCTCTATGTCCCTCTCTGTACCCTCCGCGAAATCCGTCTAATTTTAGTTCCATTAAAAACATTTTATTACTATTAAACCACTAGTTATGTGTTACTTGGTTAATAAATGGCGAATTAGAAGAAATAAAACATTTTTTCCAAGCCAATATCCTGTTTTTGGTGTTTTTTCAGAGGGTTGGAACAAATTAATTTGTTTTTAGTTCATTTCAATGGGAAACGTTCGCTCGAGTTATGAGAAGATCGACATACGAGCTCAGTCCCGGAACGAATTAAGCTCGTATCTAGAGGTACCACTATATAGTCTGATTGGACACTCTAAATTGCCCCTAGGTATGAGTGTGAGGCTGAATGGTTGTTTTTCTCCTCGTGCTCTGCGATTGGCTGGCCACCGATTCAGGGTGTTCCTCGCCTCTGGCACGAAAGCAGCTGGGATAGGCTCCAGCACAGCCTATACAAGATTTAGCATATCAGAAAATGAATGAATGAATGAATGTTGGAATTAAAAACAGTGGGAGAAGCCCAATGTAGCCTCGGCAGCAAACCTCGACTGGGTAGATGGTGCATTTCCAGACAATTTTCTGGCACTCGGCTGCCAGATTCAAGTATTCGGCCTTCTTGCGCTCGAAGGTGGTCTCGATCCCCTCCTCTGATGGTACTGTTAGTTCTATGAGGTAAAGTGCTCTTGCCTTGGAGGACCATATCTCAATGTCTGTGCGGAGTGATGTAGTGATGATCTCTGATGATAGTTAATCTATTTATTTAAAAGCTGCATTTGAATTTTAGCATTAAATATGAAGTACTTTCGCAGGCCGCACCACGGAGTGGCAGTGGGCCAGATTTGCCCCCCCGGCCGCAACTTTGAAACCATTGTTTGAACGCTGCTCTCGTTGTTTCGTGCATCTACATCTCTATTTTTTTGAATGTTCAATTTAGAGCATGCAAATAAGTGTTATGTCACTCAAGCATGTAGCCAAAAATGGAGGGCGAGTAGCACGAATAACTCTTGAACGCCTCTGGGAGGCGCTCGCGCTTTGCGTAATTTGAAAAATACATTGTTTGTTTATGATAAGGATACAATAAAAGGAAAGCTACTGTTTAATGCCGTTGTTAAGTATTAACACGCGTTGAGACTCATCATTTCCCTCCTAGAGTGGTTATATTTAAATAGAAATATAATTTATTACATCTTTCTTCGAATGGTGCTAGTGCAAATTCATGAAAATGTACGTACGCTACTATAGTTTGGTGTCAATAGAATACCTTTAAGGGAATATATGGAAATAAAAAGTGTACCCACCATCTAGTCTATGAAGAACAACTTTTTCGTGCGTTATGTTGCAAACTGTCGATTGCTCGTGAGTTGAATGCTCCTGTTTGACCTCAAAAAGTTCCTCCTGGAGCTTTGGGCGTCGTGTTCTTGCCGACATTTCCACACGTGAATTCTGATGATGATGGCGGCGACTTTGATAGCTGCTAGCTATGCTGAGCTAAAATAGCCAGGAAACCTACAACGAGTTCTTAGTCGACCCTTTCCTTTATAGCTGCTAGCTAAGCTTAAGCATAAACAAGCACTTCAACGACTTATTTATTTGATATCTGCTAGCTATGCTGAGCTAAAATAGCCAGGAAACCTACGAGTTCTTCGTCGACTTGTTCCTTTGATAGCTGCTAGCTAAGCTAAAGCATAAACAAGCTCTTCGACGACTTGTTCCTTTGATAGCTGCTAGCTAAATTAAGCTAAAGTATAAACAAGCTAGTCAACGACCTGTTTATTTGCTAGCTGCTAGCTGGGCTAAGCAAAAGCAGGTTTTGCTGATAAATAGCGATGGAACGAGCGACGCTGGTGCGTCAGCACTGTGCCGATAGCTCAAGAGAGAAAGCCCACATTGGGGCGTGTAAAGCTTTAAAAAGAATCACGTGACCGGTACAGGGAAAGTATCGTTTGGCCAAAGTGTGTTAATACATACACAGTTTAAAGAAATAAACTGTTTCAAAGTGTCGTGGGTCTGTTGGACGGACTTTGGCGTAAATATGGCTCGCTCTAAGAAGTTTCCCCCAGTGTGGAATCATTTTGATCGTGTGAGGCAAAACGAAATAATCACTTTTATTTCACATGATTTACCAGTTAACAAAAATGTGGACATAAGTTAAAAAATATAACTCAAATTTGATTTATCTTACTATAAACTCCGTTTGGAATTTGAAAAAAAACATGGATTTTTTTTTACCTGCAATAAATTTATAACTACTGCAGGGGTCACTATTGGATGACCAACACGGTTTCATTACAGTGCCGGCACAATGTGTCAATACAATCCTTGAGATACCATCGTCCCATCACTAAGGTATATCCTTCCAAATTCAAAGGTGACAAAAAAGAGAAGCGTTATTTGCTAAGATTTAAAACTAAGAGGAAAATAAATATTAATTTGAACAGTTTGACAAATTCCTTTATAAAAGATTTTCTTTCTACATGTGTGAAAATACGGTAACTTCATGTCTGAAATTAACGGTAAATTGTTTTATCTCTTTGATGTTGAAGGGGATAATTGGTAGATATGTAACTAGATTTTTATTTTATGTGTAACTATTGGAAAAACATGAAGACAGTTTTATTGGAGATGATAGACAAACTACAAAGGGAATGTAATGTTAAATGTTTGCAAAAAACTACTAGATTGGGGTATTATTCATTTCAAACAACTGCGCGACACACATTATTGAATGAATTTGGAGTTCTTGATTAGCATGCATTTTATGTGGCTTAATTGCTGTAAAGGGTACAGGCTTAATATATTAATCCTTGCGAACAGGGGGGAGATGGTGGTTCAATTCTATTTAAAAATATACATTTATTCATTTGTTTCTGAATGTGAATGTAACTATTGCAGGGAACAAGAAATATGTTTATGCCAGGCTGGAGAGGTGGTTTTTAAACTCCTGTGAAGAATCCAGATTGGTTTTCCTTTTGTGTTTTTTCCCTTTTTTTGTATTAAGTTATCCAATCCAATATACAACCAAACGTACATACATATATCTATATATGTACAACAAAGCAAAAGCACAAAGTACAAAGCAAATCAAAGTAAATGGGATCATTAAGAATCACCAAATCAGATCATTAAGACAGAAAAGCAGCAAAAACACAAAACGAGCAAGAGTGGACGGAGCTACCGCCGCCGGCTGCCACTTGAACGGCGCCATCTTGGTTGCGGTAGCTAAAACGGATACAGACTCAAAAAGACGTTGTAAAGTTGGACAAAAACTGGAACCACACACAGGAAGTCTTCCACAAGATGGGGAACTTCTGCAGACTGTGACCGAGGTAGAGAATATGCAGAGTCACTCTTCCAAGTTTATCCGCACAGTTCCTCAGTAGTCTGGAGCTGAAGACAACAGTAGTGGGGTAGAACTCCTCAAATCTGTTTCCGGCCTGGTAAGCGCCGACAGCTCTTCCATCTTATCCCATGATGGAATGGTTGGTCAGAAGCGTTGCTTCTTCTCCCGGCACTTTTGCCCAGCTCCGAATTTCCTGCGGTATTGAGGTGTTGCTCCTTCTGCTGCGTATTGTA
>NC_135406.1:12799802-12869802 GCF_051989625.1 Stigmatopora argus
TCAATTTCACACAAAAACTCAATTCACATATAATAATCCTCTTTTCTCAAAAAGTAAAACCCAGTAAATAAGCTTCCTGTGTTCAATGAGTACTGTTGTGTTCAATAGATTCAGTTTTTCATTGAGTAACTTTAAACTGTACTGTTAGAAAACTACTCTTGTTTCTCTTCAAATCAAACAAATCTTTCTTTCACCTTTTAAGATTTCTGTGAATAAGTGTTGAGTCTAGTGTGGCCGAGCGGCCCAAGGTGCTTGATTAAGCTCGAGTCTCTCAGGGGTGTGGGGTCAAATCCCACCACTGCCAATTGATTATTCTGCCAAATTCTGTCATTGACAACTTCAGACCTATTGGATTACATGTATATACCCCGAGCCTTTACCATGCATGCATGGTGCTCTTGCTTTTCGGATGGAATTTGATTTTAGACATCCTTTAACTGCTTCAATGTTTCTCCATGACAAAGCCTTAATTCTTTACATTCATGTCAAATCCATTCATTCATTTTCTGTACCCTCTGCCTCATTCACATTGAATGTCAGAAAATGATGCTCATAAATAATCATATAATCAATGTAGTTTTAGTTTATGTAGGATAGTTTTTTTACTGAACAGTATTTTCTTGGCTCCTTTTCTGAAGTTTCAGATGAGGAGTTGGGGTACAAGTTACATACATTGATGCAAAACAGAATCATCGTCTTCAACACCACAGTAATCAGTGAAAACATTTGAAGTTTATTTACTAGGTTTCGATTTATGAGAGAGGAGGATTGTGATATGGGAATCGAGTCTGTGTGTGAAATGGGCTTGTGGTATTTTCAAATGGAATGTAGTTTTATTCTATGTCTTTTAAATGTGTGGGTCCTTTTGGTTTGGGGACTTGGATTTTCTCTTTTAGCAATTGGGAAAAACAACTGCAATGTGTCACTGTCAATCATGAGTTACTGAAAATGCACATTTGAAATAAATAAATTGTACTGGAAAATGAAACATTTCTCGAAGGTGTCTATAACCCAAAAGAGACTTTTTAAACAATTTCCAAAACGGGCCGTAATTTGTGACTCATAGTCATGTTTTAGTATACACTTCTGCAATATTGAATACTTAGTGAAAGTATTGATAAATGTCTGATAAACATTCATAATTATTTAGTTACATTTACTAACCGAGTGGTTAGCACGTTGGCCTTACAGTTCCGAGGTCATGGGTTCAAAATACACACAAGAACCCACACAGGTGAAAAACCATAGTCAGGACGAATGTACTGAATGGACGTTTTCCACTTTTAGTCCTATGCGTGTGATTTTATCTAATCCAAGAGTGTTGGCTCAGCAGATTTAGCTCGTCAGTGACGTTAAATGGCGATCTAACAAGAGTAAACACATTATAAGATATTTTCCCATTTAATTTTCGTTCATTTTCACTTTTTGAACTTGTGTTTTCTGTTTATTTTTTAAATACTATCGCCTTTTTTAAATATAAGAAAATGTGAAATGTGAATCTTCATTGCAGGGTTCAAACTTAGTCAGGACCACCGCCTTTTCTCCTGTTCACAACTAACTGGGATAGGCCCCAACAACCACACGACCCCCATGAGGATAAGCAATACAGAAGATGAACAAATGAATCTTTTACACCCTCCTCATGTAATCAAAACGATCCCCTTTTTAACAAAAAATGCGACCATTCCATAAACGTGTAGGCAAATCCAATCATTGTAACAACCAACCGCGTCTACTCGAATGTAAAATAATAAAAACTACCCTCACAAGATATTGCAAGGCTGGCGAACAAGACACAAAGAGCCAATTTTTTAAACTGTCAGACTGAACCCTTATTGTCCCCTAAAATTATAAACGTGTTGTTGATTCGTTTCCTGTCTCTTATGTCTTACACTCTACTGCAGGGGTCCCCAAACTTTTTCCTGTGAGGGCCACATAACTTTTCCCTTCTCTGATGGGGGCCGGTGTCAGTTTGTAACAGAACAATCTCAAACAGGTTGCACAGTTTTTATATGCTTGAATAGTCCGCGATGGTCCCAGGGCTCCGCCCTCACCTGCGATCGTCCAGATGTCTCAGTAACACTCTGCTCGCGCATGCATCGCGCATGCACCGGTGGACCTGCCCACGTGCATCAAAGGGAAACACTCTCCCCGCGCGTGTCACCAAAAAGCAATGCGAAGCCCCGCTTCACTGGGATGATTTGTGGGCTCAATGGGGGTGCAATGAACTAAACACAAGATTAAAACTTCCAAGTCTTCAAGGCCAAATAGGAAAAAAAATCCGATAGCGTCTCTGGTATTGTTCAGAAGGCTGGGCCAAATGTGCTGACGGGCCGTATCCGACCCGCGGGCCGTAGTTTGGTGACCCATGCTCTACTGGGACCATGAAAAAAGTGCTAAATTAGTGAATTTTGCTGGATTCATCTGTTGAAGGCATTTTTTCATTGATAATACGGTTCCAGACTCTGGGTTAAAAGTTCTCTTTATATTTTTTGTCTGAACATTGTCACCTACCGAAAATGTATCTTGATGAAAATATCTGGAAAAACTCAAATCTGGTGCTGTGGTTTTTGCTTGTTTAAACATGTGCTGCTCCCGCTCTGACAAAGAAGTGGGTTGTATTTGAAGGAGTTCTTCAATTGCACAGTCATCACTGACATTAAAGTTCGCTGACCAGAATGTCAGATGGTTGCTGTGTTTGACATAGCTTTCGCGAAAATGTATAAACTACCATTTCAGATGATCATGCTAGATCAAAATGATAGTGCATTTTTTTTAATCTCAGCTATGATTTTGCATTCAAATATTTTTTTTTCTTTGATTGAAGAGTTTTTTTTATTATAGTGAGGTTATGAATTGTTTGAATGCACATCAATATTTAGACCAAGGGATTTCTTTTTATTGAATAATAAGACAATAATTACAAATAGAATCAATGTACCTCCATTAAAGTAGTTTAACAATATACTCGTGATGAAAAAATAATCCAGAATTATCAGAGAAGAGTTATTTTTTCAATGATCCACAAACTGGTTCTTTTTAATTCTGCTGGGCAAAATGCCACCCACCTACTACTTCATGTTTGGCAACTAGCACCTTCTTAGGCTACTGTAGCACCATCTTTGCAGTGATGTGAACGACTGTTGAAGGAAGAGCACTCTGTCTTCCTTCTCGGGTACGATTAATTTCGGATGTGGAAGATGTTGGGTGTCCAAATACAGGCTGGAGGCGAGAAACAGTGACTTCAAAGCTTTTATTACAGAATATTCTGAGCACAGGTGAACCACAGGCAAGGCTGTCGTCCACAAATGCGCCGAGACAGACAATTTACATTCATTCACCTTTATTCTCTCAAGAGGGTGGTACCGAAAGCGAACAGGGATGGGATTTTCCCCTACTTCAGACAGTAAGCTATTTGTTATGAACCGGCAAATAGAAGATAACGACAATGTTGCAAGTCTTCCAGGATAAGCCATTTGTTATGAACCGGCAAATAGAAGATAACGACAATGTTGCAAGTGTTCAAGGACACATCTGGCTACAGGACAGAGCTCTACAAAGGAGAAGCTTGAGACTTATGGAGTCATGACTAGAAACAGGCAAAATACACATTTCAATATGAGACCCACTTCACGACCCAGCTATTTGCAAAGCCCCTCTTTTTAGGCAATGAATCGAATATTTGTCCCAATAATATTGGGACAAATATTCGATATATATATATATATATATATATATATATATATATATATATATATATATATATATATATATATATATATATATATATATATATATATATCAGTGGCAGGCCGTTAGGGCCTTCAAGGCCTTCTCTGCTGGCCTAAGAAATATCTGAATCATATTATATTTTGTCCATCAATACTTATTATTCCAAATGGTCTGTTAGCTTCCTTTCATTGCTTTTCCCCCTAGTTAAACTGCTTCCAGATGTGTGTTTTCATATTGAAGCATTTAACCAATCACATTTCGAGTTGGCAACCCCACAATGATTTTTCATAGGCGTTAGCATTTTGCTGGCTGGGACATGTCATTGCTTTCACAAACTATGATTGGCTAGTAGGCGGGCCAAAGCAGTACCCAGGCAGCCGAGATCGCAAACTCCACAAGTCGTCGAAGAGCTTGTTTATGCTTTAGCTTAGCTTAGCTAGCAGCTATCAAGGGAACAAGTCGACGAAGAACTCGTTGTAGGTTTCCTGGCTATTTTAGCTCAGCATAGCTAGCAGCTATCAAAGTCGCCGCCATCATCAGAATTCACGTGTGGAAATGTCGGCAAGAACACAACTGCCAAAGCTCCAGGAGGAACTTTTTGAGGTCAAACAGGAGCATTCAACTCACGAGCAATCGACAGTTTGCAACATAACGCACGAGAAAGTTGTTCTTCATAGACTAGAAGGTGGGTACACTTTTTATTTCCATATATTCCCTTAAAGGTATTCTATTGACATGACACTATAGTAGCGTACGTACATTTTCATGAATTTGCACTAGCACCATTCGAAGAAAGACGTAATAAATTATATTTCTATTTAAATATAACCACTCTAGGAGGGAACGAATAAGTCTCAACGCGTGTTAATACTTAACAACGGCATTAAACAGTAGCTTTCCTTTTATTGTATCCTTATCACAAACAAACAATGTATTTTTCAAATTACGCAAAGCGCGAGCGCCCCCCAGAGGCGTTCAAGAGTCATCCCTGCTACTCGCCCTCCATTTTTGGCTACATGCTTGAGAGACATAACACTTATTTGCATGCTCTTAATTGAAAATTCAAAAAATAGAGATGTAGATGCACTAAACAACAACGAGAGCAGCCTTCAAACAATGGTGTCAAAGTTGCGGCCCGAGGTCCAAATCTGACCCACTGCTACTCCGTGGTGCGGCCTGCGAAAGTACTTCATATTTAATGCTAAAATTCAAATGCAGCTTATAAATAAACAGAATGTTAACTATCATCAGAGATTATCACTACATCACTGTGCACAGACATTGAGGTATGGTCCTCCAAGGCAAGAGCGCTTCACCTCATAGAACTACCAGTACCATCAGAGGAGGGGATCGAGACCACCTTCGAGCGCAAGAAGGCCGAATACTTGAATCTGGCAGCCGAGTGCCAGAAAATTGTCTGGATATGCACCATCCACCCAGTCGAGGTTTGCTGCCGAGGCTACGTTGGGCTTCTCCCACTGTTTTTAATCCCAACATTCATTCATTCATTTTCTGATATGCTAAATCTTGTGGAGGGGGTGCTGTAGCCTATCCCAGCTGCCTTCGGGCCAGAGGCGAGGAACACCCTGAATCGCTGGCCAGCCAATCGCAGAGCACGAGGAGAAAAACAACCATTCACGCTCACACTCATACCTAGGGGCAATTTAGAGTGTCCAATCAGACTATACCTCTATTTCAATCTCATTAATCCCCCAAATAATAATAAACCCGCTACTGAAAAAAAGATAATGCTTTTTTTAATGCCTCCCCTTGGGGAAAGCATTTTAAAAGAATTAAAATGTAAAACATAAAAGAGAATGTTTACAATGAAAAGGCTCCAAAAAAGATTTGACTAATTTTAAGGAGCTACATCACCAGTGAAGAAACTTTTCTGACCAATAGTGCCATACTTTGAAAAATGCACCTATAAACAGTTTTAAACTCATGTTGCTGTTGACGAGAATACTACAGTAGTAAGTACTGCATTGTGATGAATTGAATGTATGGCGCCCTCTTCCGTTTGGTTTCATTTCTGTGAACAATAAATTTAGTTATGTTATAATTAGAAAATTGTTAATCAATTATCTTTGTATCTTTGCAGGTTTCAGAAATGATCTTGGTGCTGAAATCAAAGAGGAGGAGCCAGAGTTCCCTCAACAACAAATGGGTGACGAGCAACTTCCAATCAAAAGGGAGGAAGATGATTTCACCTGGTCACTTGGTGAGTTCGTGAAGAGGGAAGATGTTCTGGGCGTGGCAAGTGGAGGGGCGGAGCCTGCAAACACCAAAACATGGCCCCTAATTAAAGAGGAGGAGCCAGAGTTCCCTCAAAAACAAATGGGAGAAGAGCAACTTCCAATCAAAAAGGAGGAAGATCATTTCACCTGGTTACCAGGTGAGTCCGTTAAAAGGGATTATCTGGGCGTGGTCAGTGAAGGAGCGGAGCCTGCAAACGCCTCAGCATGGCCCCAAATTAAAGAGGAGGAGCAGCCAGAGTTCCCTCAACAGTGCAAAAGAGAAGAGCAACCTCCAATCAAAAACGAGGAATGTGTCAAATGGTCAACTGGTGAGCCTTTCAAGGGTGAAGATGATCTGGGCGTGGCCAACAGAGGGGCGGAGCTTCTGAACGGCAGCTCTCCAGAAGGATGGCGAGCAGAAAATTTAATTGCTCCTTTATTAGATGGCAATGACTTGCTTTTTGACGATGATGTTGAAGATGTTAAGAAAAATCCCAGTGGCGACAAACTTTGCAAATGCTTTCAGTGTGGGAAAACTTTTGGTAAAAAGTCTTCTTTGAAAACACATATGAGGAGCCACACTGGGGAGAAACCCTTATCATGTACAGTTTGTGGTAAAACATTTACACACAAGGGAAACTTAAATAGACATGCAAGAACCCACACGGGTGAAAAGCCATTTTCGTGTCCAGTTTGTGGTCAAGCATTCACACAAATGGGAAGCTTAGTTTGTCATGCAAGAACCCACACTGGTGAAAAACCATTTGCGTGTTCAGTTTGTGGTCAAACATTCACAGAGAAGGGACCCTTAATTAGTCATGCAAGAACACACACTGGTGAAAAACCATTTGCGTGCTCATTTTGTGATAAAATATTTACAGAGAAGGGAAGCTTAAAAAAACATGTAATAACCCACACTGGTGAAAAACCATTTGCGTGTTCAGTTTGTGGTCAAGCATTCACAGACAAGGGAAACTTAATTAGTCATGTAAGAACACACACAGGTGAAAAGCCATTTTCGTGTTCAGTTTGTGGTCAGACATTTACACAGAAGGGACACTTAAATAGGCACGAAATAATCCACATAGGTGAAAAACAATTTCCGTGCTCAGTTTGTGGTAAAAGATTTACACAGAAGGGAAACTTAAAAATCCACATAAGAACCCACACTGGTGAAAAACCATTTGTGTGTTCAGTTTGTGGTCAAGCATTCATACACAAGGGACACTTAAATAGTCATGCAAGAACCCACACTGGTGAAAAACCATTTGCGTGTTCAGTTTGTGGTCAAGCATTCATACACAAGGGACACTTAAATAGTCATGCAAGAACCCACACAGGTGAAAAACAATTTTCGTGCTCAGTTTGTGGTAAAAGATTTACACAGAAGGGAACCTTAAAAATCCACATAAGAACCCACACTGGTGAAAAACCATTTGTGTGTTCAGTTTGTGGTCAAGCATTCATACACAAGGGAAACTTAAATAGACATGCAAGAACCCACATGGGTGAAAAGCCATTTGCGTGTTCAGTTTGTGGTCAAGCATTCACACACAAGGAAAGCTTAGTTTATCATGCAAGAACCCACACTGGTGAAAAACCATTTGCGTGTTCAGTTTGTTGTCAAGCATTCAAACACAAGGGACACTTAATTAGTCATGTAAGAACACACACAGGTGAAAAGCCATTTTCGTGTTCAGTTTGTGGTCAAGCATTCACACACAAGGAAACCTTAAAAAGGCACACAAGAACCCACACTGGTGAAAAACCATTTGTGTGCTTAGTTTGTGATAAAAGATTTACAGAGAAGGGAAGCTTAAAAAAACATGTAATAACCCACACTGGTGAAAAACCATTTTCGTGTTCAGTTTGTGGTCAAAGATTCACACGGAAGGGACACTTAATTAGTCATGTAAGAACACACACAGGTGAAAAGCCATTTTCGTGTTCAGTTTGTGGTCAAGCATTCACACACAAGGAAACCTTAAAAAGGCACACAAGAACCCACACTGGTGAAAAACCATTTGTGTGCTCAGTTTGTGATAAAAGATTTACAGAGAAGGGAAGCTTAAAAAAACATGTAATAACCCACACTGGTGAAAAACCATTTGCGTGTTCAGTTTGTGGTCAAGCATTCACACACAAGGGAAACTTAATTAGTCATGTAAGAACACACACAGGTGAAAAGCCATTTTCGTGTTCAGTTTGTGGTCAGACATTTACACAGAAGGGACAGTTAAATAAGCACGAAATAATCCACACAGGTGAAAAACAATTTTCGTGCTCAGTTTGTGGTCAGACATTTACACAGAAGGGACACTTAAATAGGCACGAAATAATCCACACAGGTGAAAAACAATTTTCGTGCTCAGTTTGTGGTAAAAGATTTATACAGAAGGGAAACCTAAAAATACACACAAGAACCCACACTGGTGAAAAACCATTTTTGTGTTCAGTTTGTGGTCAAACATTCGCAGATAAGCGAATCTTACGATGCCATATAAGAACCCACACTGGTGAAAAACCCTTTTCTTGCTCGATTTGTGGTCAAGCTTTCTCTCAAACGCACCAGTTAAAAAGCCACACAAAAACCCACACTGATGACCCGCCCAGTTAATGTTCAAACATTTTCACAGAAGGGAACCTGAAAAGAAAACTTAACATCACACGGATGGCATACTTAAAAAGTCATGCAAGAACACACACTGGTGAAAAACCATTTGCGTGCTCAGTTTGTGGTAAAAGATTTACAGAGAAGGGAAGCTTAAAAAACACGTAATAACCCACACTGGTGAAAAACCTTTTTCGGGCTCAGTTTGTAGTCAAACACAGACAAGGAAAGCTTGAAAAGGCACACAAGATTCCACACTGCTGAAAAAACGTTTTCGTGTTCAGATTGCGGTAAAGCCATTTCTCAAAAGCAAGATTTACAAAGACACAAGAACCCACACTGGCAAAAAAAAATCCTGCTCAGTTTGTGGTCGAACATTTTCCCAAAGGAGAAGCTTAAAAGAACACATTAACCCACACTGGAGAACAATGTTTTCCTGTTCAGTCTGGCCACAGATTCGCTGCAACGGCCCAATTAAAAAGCTACACAATTGAATAACCTGAAAAGAAGATTTAACAACCTGCACAGGAGAAAAGCCCTTTTTTGCTCAATTTGTGGCAGGAATATCTTAAAAACACAATTACCCACATTGGTCAGAAACCCTTTTCCTGCTCAGCTTCTTGCCAGAGATTTAGTCGTAAGGATAGACTTTAAAGACGCAAATGTGGTGTGATAAGCAGTGGCCAATGACGGCTTTGCTTGCTTTATCAATTTCTGTATGAAAGATCATTATAATTGCAGTATACAGTGGTACCTCGACATACGATCGTAATCCGTTCTGAGACTGAGATCGTATGAAGAGATTCTCGTAACTTGAGCGGACGTTTCTCATTGAAATGAATGGAAAACAAATTAATTCGTTCCAACCTACTGAAAAAACACCAATAACAGGATATTGGATTGGAAAAAATGTTTTATTTCCTCTAATTCGCCATCTATTAACAAATTAACACATAACTAGTGGTTTAATAGTAATAAAATGTGTTTAATCTAACTAAAATTGGGCAGATTACGCCGACGGGAGACAGAGACGTGTGGGGGGGTGGGGTTCGTTTTTTTTCCACGACAACACACTCGTAAACGGAACAAACAAATTTAAATTGACTTGGATTAATATATACAGACTCAAACATACGTTTAATGTAACTTTACACAATAATGAATTCTAATTTTGTTGTAATCTTTTGTTACCTTCGTTTTCCGGGTTGGCGGTTTGCCACGCCGCCACCCTCACGTTCGCTATCGATGGGCTGTTTGCTGTTGTACTACGTATTCCCTTCAAAATATTCCGAAAATGATTCACACAAATGTCCTCACAATAGGATAACCCACGACCACTTGCCAACGAGAAAAACTGCTCATAAAGACCGTCTCGCAACTCCATCGTTGAAATGGCTCTGGTCGCAGCCGCTTTGAGAGAGCGTTGCGACCAGAAATATTACAAAGAGGGAATTGCGAGCCAGTGCCGCTGATGTTCTTAGGAGCAGCGAACGAGAAGTAATATAATACTCCTCGTATTAGATAATAATAAAAAACAGGAAATGCAACAGCTGAGCTTACCCACGTATTGATTGTGGGTAAAGTTTTATTCTGAGAAAGAGTGCCATTGCCTGTCGGTGTTGTGTGCACGAGTATACTTCATTACCCAGAAAGCCCTCTTTTTCCTGCGCATGCGCGTTGTGCGTTTCCTGGTCTGAATAACTCATTCGGTGCTCGTAGATACACGAAAGATATGCAAAAAAGACAGTGCCATGGCCACCTGGCTTGGCTTCATAACAAAATTTTGATCGCATGACGGGCGAATTATTTGATCGAAATTTCCGTCGTAAGACGAGAATATTGTATGACGAGCGGTCGTATGACGAGGTACCACTAATTGTATTTTGCATTCTGAAAATCTTGTTTACACTTTTTAATGTGTAATATCGATCCACACTATTCAAATACAGTAAAACCTTAAGATACGAGCTAACTGCGGGATCGAGTTTGTATGTCAATTTACTCGTGTCTCAAGTGAATTCTTCCCATAGAAATGAACAAAATACAAATTAATCCGTTTCCATCCTAAAACCCCCCCACCAAAATTGGTTCTAATTAACTACCGACTCACAATTGGGAACCATCTGGTATGCTCATATCTCAAATTTATCTCATATCTCAAGGCAAAAAAATTGCTCAGAATTTTCCTCGTATCTCAAATTTCTCGTATCTCAAATTTCTCGTATGTTGGAACACTTGTATTACTTTTTAATAAAAATGAGTGCCGTTGAAAATTTTATTGACTTCACAATTCTATCCGAAATAGTAGAGCCTAAATTAGGAAATTACAAAGTAAATGATCAATAATGTGATCTAATTAATATGGAAAATGTCCTCACAGTTAAAGACATGCCTAAGAAATTTGAAAAATTGCAGTTTTTGTCTATTGAATTTGCTAGCAAATCCAATAAGAATATTGAGTGTTATTCAAACATTGTACATTTTACTGACAATAATTGATATATTGAATCTAGGATCTAAGAAACATTAGTAGAAATATGGTGTGAAAGACGATGAATTTGCTCAAAATAAATAAGTAGTACAATGTCCTTATACTTTTGTCAAATTATAAGATGAATCACGTTTTTAAACCGATTTAACGTGTCATCTTTTGTGTAGTTCCATTAAAGCTCTTTTTGGTGAAAAATACTTTTTGGGTCTTTTTGTTGACAAAATCAGCCTTCCAAATTCCAAGGTGACAAAAGAGAAGCGTTATTTGCTAAGATTTAAAACTAAGAGGAAAATCAATACATTAATTTGAACAATTGGATAAATTAATATATAAAAGATTGTTTTCTTTCTACAGGTGTGAAAATACGGAAACTTCATGTCTGAAATTAACGGTAAATTGTTTTTATCTTTTTGATGTTGAAGGGGATAATTGGTAGAAATGTAACTGAGTTTTTATTTTATGTGTAACTATTGGAAAAACATTAAGACAGTTTTATTGGAGATGATAGACAAACTACAAAGGGAATGTAATGTTAAATGTTTGCAAAAAACTACTAGATTGGGGTATTATTTGTTTTAAACAACTGTGCGATACACATTATTGAATGAATTTGGAGTTCTTGATTAGCATGCATTTTATGTGGCTTAATTGCTGTAAAGGGTACAGGCTTAATATATTAATCCTTGCGAACAAGGGGGTGGGGGGGGGGGGGGTCAATTGTATTTAAAAATATACATTTATTCATTTCCCAGGCAGGAGAGGTGGTTTTTAAACTCCTTTGAAGAATCCAGCCTGGTTTTCCTTTTGTATTTTTTTTCCTTTTTTTTAGGTTACACAGTCTTTCTATTGTTTTGGAATCAAGTCGACCTTCTTATGGTTACTTGTGAGAAGTAAGTAAAGTTTGTATATGGAGGAAGCCAGTCTAGCTATGTATTACAGTACAGTAGTACCTCGACATACGAGTGCCCCGACATATGAGCAATTTGAGATACGAGTAAAATTTCGAGCAAATATTTATCTTGAGATATGAGACGAATTTTGATATACGAGCATACAGCGGACCCGAGAGGCTGCTCATAAGTACATCATGGGCACTGTTTTTCCCGTCGCAAGTCCCTCGTGTAATGCCTCTACAAGCACTGTGTTTTTTTTTCCGTTAGTCAGTGCGAATGGCGGATCGATCGCTAATACGAGAGGAGTATACTAATTCTCATTGGCAAGTGGTCCTGCGTTATCCTATTGTGAGGACATTTTTGTGCATCGTTTTGGGAATATTTTGAAGGGAAGACAAAATCAAACAACAGTCGATATTGAATGAAAGTCAGTTTGGAGGCGGGGCAAATAGAGCCAACCCGGGAGAAGAAAGGTATCAAATGTCAAACTAAATTAGAATTAAGTTTAGTGTTAGGTTCGATTAAACTTATTTTTGAGTGTGTCTGCAACGTAATCTAAGTTCATTTAAGTTTGTTTATGTTATGTTACGAGCGTCTTGCCGTGCAAAAAGTCTCTCCGTCTAATTTTGGTACTATTATACACATTTTAGTACTATTAAACCACTAGTTATTTGTGACTTTGTTAAAAGATGTCGAATTAGAACAAATAAATGTTTTTCCAATCCAATATCCAGTTTTTGGTCTTTTTTCAGAGGCTTGGAACGAATTAATTTGTTTTTAGTTCATTTCTATGGGAAATGTTGATTTGAGATACGGGTAAATCGACATACGCGTTCAGTCCCGGAAGGCATTAAGCTCGTAGTCTCCCTATGTCTCTTATGACTTAACAGTTAAGTCATAAGAGACGTAGGGAGACTGTCTTCTTGTGGAAATTATTGGTATTGCCACCACGGGGAGTATCTTTTTTCTTTCTTAATGACATAATAAAAAAAATTAAAGGACTGATTTGAATCATGTTTCAGCAATTTCCTGTATTTTCAAACAAGATTCATGTCTTATTTAAATTGATTAATGTGATTTTTCAGTTTTAAAATGAGTTTAAAATAAAAGCAAAATGGACTGCTGAAGCCCAGGGTTGATTCAGGGACCTTAGAATCTTCAGTTTAACAGTCTCCCATCTGAGCTACTTCAGCTGGCAGAGTCTGCTCAAAACCTCAACTGCAGATTGACTATTGGCCTAATTGTACTATAAGAGCTCGAGTTGTTCCTTTTTGTTGCAAGTATTTTTCAGTCCTGTTTGTATTCAATTCATTGATGTATTTCCTTGTCAGCTGATTGGAAATTGGTTCCTTTATCAGAATACATCTCTGTTACGTGTCCTCTTCTGGCAAGAAATCTTCTGATTGCGTTGAGCCGAGCATCAGTGTCATGGGAAGACAACACTTCCAATGAATCCATTCAGTCATCATGGGTCCCGCGTATCTTCGTAATGGGTTGTTGGAGCATGTACTTGCGGACTTTAGACAAAAGGCAGACTCCACCCTAGACTGGTTAACAGACTGGCTTAGGGCACACAGAGAGATAGACAATCATTTCCACTCACAATCATACTACCATCAGGAATCGAGCCCACAACTCCCCACATTGTAGTCAGGTGAGTGAACCAACACACCATCAGGCAGTCTCCAATTAACTTTGTGTATTCCAAATGTATTGTTCTTATCGCAAGGCATGCGAAGTTTACGCAGTGGTGGACTGTCAGGGCCTGCAAGGCCTTCTCTGCTGGCCTAAAAAATCTGAATCGCAGACTGATGTTAATTATGTTTTGTCTATGAATACTTAATAAATAATTCCAAATTGTCTGTCAGGTTCCTTTTATTGCCCATCCCCTGGTTGCGCTGCTTCCAGATGTGTGTTTTCATATTTAAGCATCTAACCAATCATGAATAAGGACAACCTTATTCCAGCCAATACGACCTAGAGTAAAAGTAACACTAATATAAAATGAAAGAAAATCAGCACACCTAAATCAGAAACTACCACTCCACACATTTT
This sequence comes from Stigmatopora argus, assembly GCF_051989625.1. Lineage (NCBI taxonomy): Eukaryota > Metazoa > Chordata > Actinopteri > Syngnathiformes > Syngnathidae > Stigmatopora > Stigmatopora argus. Next base: position 12,813,822 of record NC_135406.1, read on the forward strand.
GGGTAAAAACCGGGAAAACAACATTGGTTTTGTACCTAAAAATGAAACAAATTCTTCGAAAAATATTGGGTCTTGTAGGTCATGTGACACACATTGGTCCAATCAGAATTGCGGCTTCCAGCAGTAAGGCAACTCACCTGTACTTAATAACAATACGTAAAGTCATTCATTTCAAATTCACTCTGTTGCGTTATTTTCTCAAATACAAAGGAAGAAGAAACTTGAAGTTTCTATTTGGATTTCTAAGACTTTGACGTAAATTAATATTTGGTGTTATCCTGGGGACACCATGTCCTAATAATATGAGGTGTATTCCAACCTATTATGGATAAGTTCGTTCAGTCCACCTGATCCATGGTGTACCAGTGAGTACAATACCCCAAATCGGCAAGGTTGATGAATATAAGCCTGAAAATGAGCCGTGGACCACATATATCTAGCGGTTGGAGCAGTTCCTTGATGCTAACGACATCGACCCAGAGAAGTATGTAGCCGTGTAGCTTAGCGTATTGGGAGCTACCACATACGGACATTTGAGGAACTTGGTCCAACCGGACAAGCCCAAAGATAAATCTTTCGACGACAATGTGAGGATCTTGAAAGAACATTTTGAGCCAAAGCCAATATTGGTCGCAGAAAGATTCCGCTTTAACAAATGTAATCAAAAGAGGAATCAAACTCGGGCACAGTATGTAGCAGAACTAAAGCAACAAGCAGCAAATTGTGAGTTTGGCACAAATTTGGATTCGGCACTGCGAGACAGGTTCGTGAGTGCACTCAAAAAATGAAATGTGCCAAAGAAGATTGCTTTCTGAGGCAGAACAAGAAGAGTTTTCCATCATGACAGTCAGTAGTGATAATGATGAGCTATACAGGGCTACATTCACTATTGATGGGGTGTCTCTTGACATGGAAATAGACAATGGAGCAGCAAGAAGTCATTTCACAAGCAACCTATAGCAGAATGTTTGCACATTTGCCTTGACAGCCCGCAAAGGTGAAGCTTAAAGCTTACAATGGGGGCAGCATTCAGGTTTCTGGACAGTTCATGACCAAAGTAAAATTTGAGGATCAAGAAGTGGAAATGCCACTGTTAGTCGTGAAGGGAAAGGGAGCATCCCTCTGTGGAAGAAACTGGCTCAGACAGTTTAATCTGAACTGGAAATGCATCAAATACGTATGGGAATGTGACAAAGCAAACTGTTAAAGACATTTTGGACTGTTAGACGATAAGTTTTGGCATCTGACTCCAACGTTTGTCTATCTGAAACTATGGCTTATCGACCTAACAATAGTGCATGTTTAGCATCGGGAGAGAAGACCAGGATTACTCCACAGATGATTTATTCCTGACAAGTAGATCTAATACAGAGCTCTGGGTCTCGGGTCCCTAACACAAACAGCTGTGCGTCTTCGTGACCATCGAGAGACAACACCCAAACCGAGTTGCCCAGTTTTCATAACACAAATATGAATAACACATTAACTGATTAAAGGTATGATGTTGACCGGTCCACGACGGTCTCGAGGGTTCCACCCTCTCTTGGGATTTTCCAGTTGCCTCTGTATCAGTTGGCCTTGGCCATCAGTAATCAACCTCAAAAGAATATCTTGTACTGAAAGCTTCCTTTATTCCTTGTGCAAGCATTAATATAAGGGAACATTCTGTTTGCGTGCGTCATCAACCTGAAAACATGTGTTTAATCATACAGTAGTAATATATAAAAATAAAGCCTTATGTTTTGTTGCAATGATTCATCTGTAATAAAATATATGATTAAAATATGTCGTAGTCTTCATTATATATAACCATTGATAAAAAAAAAAAAATTGATGGCTTGAAACTTGTCATTGATTGTCCATTGCTTTCACCTGTGTGTCACCCAACTATTTTTCCATGTCTCATTAACCCATGTCTGTGTATTTATTCTTGTGTTCTACCTCTTTTGGTTCTTTTTTGTAATTTTTGATTCAGGGCTTATATGTTCTCAGTTTGCTTTTGGTGTTTTTAATTACCTAAAACCTTTTGATATACCAAGGATTGTATTGACACACTGTGTCGGCACTGTATTGAAACCGTGTTGGTCATTCATTAGTGACCCCTGCAGTAGTTATATAATCATTGCAGGTGAAACAAACCCTTGTTTTTTATATTCCAAACGGAGTTGATATGTAAAATAGATCAAATTTGAGTTACAATTTTTAACTTATGTCCACATTTTTGTTAACTGTTAAATCACATGAAATAAAAGTGATTTCGTTTTGCGTCACACGATCAAAATGGTTCCACACTGGGGAAAACTTCTTAAAACGAGTTGTTTCTTTGATATACATATGACAATTACGCAAAAGCCCATCCAACAGGCCTACGACACTTTGATACAGTTTATGTCTTTATACTAAACACTTTGGCCAAACTATACATTTCCTGTACCGGTCACGTGATTCTTTCTTGAAGCTATACACGCCCTACTTCCGACTTTCACTCTTGAACTCTCGGCACAGTGCTGACGCAACAGTGTCGATCGTCCCATCACTATCAGCAAAACCTTCTCTAGCTTAGCCTAGCTAGCAGCTACCAAAGAAACAAGTCCGGTTCGTCCAAGAACTCGTTGAACCTTTGCGCACTACTTTAGCTAAGCCTAGCAGATATCAAAGGAACAAGTCGCCGAATGCTTGTTTATGCTTTAGCTTAGTTTAGCTAGCAGCTATCAAAGAAACAAGTCACCGAAGAACTTGTTGGAATTTTCCTGGCTAAGTTAGCTTAGCCTAGCTAGCAGCTACTGAAGGAAAACGTCGTCGAAGAGCGTGTTTATGCTTTATCTTAGCTTATCTTAGCTAGCAGCATCAAAGAAACAAGTCCTCAAGTCGTCGAAGAACCCGTTAAAGCTTTGCGCCCTACTTTTTCTTAGCTTATTTTAGCTAGCAGCTATCAACAAAGGCGCCGCCATCATCAGAATCCACGTGTGGAAATGCCTGTGTGACATACTAGAGTGTTTGATCTATTAGTGTGACATACTAGAGTGTTTGATTTATTAATGATTGAATGTTGAGAATGCACAACGAGTTTGGATTGAATGTGTGTATCGGTGTTCGATTGTTGATCCTTTGATCCACATGGCAAGTGTGGGGCATGTTAAAGAAGATCGGTATTCGATTATTGATGTCTTGGCAAATAGCTTGAGGCACGGGAGGTGTGTTGAATCATTACAGTAAAAGTTGGATTGAAGTAACAACAACATCTCACTGTTCTGATTATTTCCCCCTGTGTGTCAAGATCGAATGCAGGGTGTAACATTTTGGAGGCACTGCTGGGATTGCTGTTCAGATGTCCAGTGTCCAAGATCTGCTCACTGAATTCTGAGCCAGCTAAATCCCCCCAAACACTACAAACCAGGCAGATGGCAGTGAGAGGAGGTGTTGCTGTTTAAGAAGAACTGCAAGTTGGCGGTTGAGTACTTGTCATCTGAGGCCTACGAGATCATCAGAGGGACAGTAAAGACGTGCCAGTTCAGAGTTCACTCCTGTACAGTCAACAGAGCTCCTAGATCGTCAACAAAATGGAACAGTTACTCGAAGAGGTGGTAGGAACATTGAACAACCTGACGGAAAATAACCTACTGGAAATATGTGATTTTCTTAACATATTAAGAAGTGTTAAACGGAAATCGCGTCTATCATTAGTGGCTCACATTGTAAAGTACCTAGAAAGAGAAGAACTAGAGGAACTGCAGGATGAAGGCATGTCTGAATTGTTGAAACTGAAAGATAAAATATCAGATATGAAGCATGAAGTCAAAATAGATGAAAACGAAAAGCAAGGATCAAGATTGGAAGAGACTCCAATAACTTTGCCCCAGCTACCAGATGCTGCGGACCCTCAAGGGGGTGTGTCTCCCCAGCCCCAGCCAAGCTCATACTGGCGCAAGGACTTCAAAATTGCCGGCCAAATAGGTGAAACAGGCCAGAGGGACAAGCTGACATTCTCCAGCCTTGTTCATCAAATTGAAAATGGACTGAATAGGGGTTACCGAGATGTGGAAATTATTGATGCAGTTATCAGAGCTATCTCCCCCAGTTTGCAGCTACGTAATTATTTGGAAGAGAAACCTAACCTCACTCTTCCCACACTCAAACGCATCCTACGCGCTCATTTTCAGGAAAGGAGTGCTACCGACCTCTATGTGCAGTTAGCTTCAGAAGTGCAGCATATCAAAGAGACTCCTCAAAGTTTCTTAATGCGAGTCTTAGTTCTTAGACAGAAGGTACTGTTTGCATCTCGAGAATCAGAATCAGGACTCCAGTATGACCCAAGTTTAGTCCAGCGTATGTGCTTGCACACGATACTCACTGGTCTCCAGAGTGACAGTGTTAGAGTAGATGTGCAGCCTCTCTTGCTGAACTGTAAGACTTCAGATGAGCTTTTGCTAGAGCGGTTAAATGTAGCCTGTGCTAATGAAACAGAAAGGAGAAATAAAAAGAAGTTTAGTACCCCACAGGCAGCGACACATATTAGCAAGGTGCACTCAGAAGAACTACGACCTACCAATTGCCCTGGAGAAGAAAAACCAAAAGTGTCCCGTGAGGTACGAGCGGAGTTGACTGAACTTAAGGCTAGTGTTGCTTCTCTTAAAGATCTCAGTGCAGAGATAGCTCAGATCAGAGAGACACTACAGCAGGCTATGTTTCAGCCTCAGTCCTACCTCCCACCTTCAGTTAGAAGACCAGTTAGGGAGCCCCAGCCACCTTTTGCAAAACAAAATTACTACAGCAAGCCCCCAGCACCCCCCTGGAACACTAGCCGCCCTGCTTATGTCCCAAGAAGGTGTTTTGCTTGTCAGCAGGGAGGGCGAGATGTGAAGTGCACACATTGTTATCGGTGTGGGAGTGGAGAACATTTCCAAGCTGGATGTAAAATCCGAGGAGGCAGACCACTAAAAGAAGAGACTATAGCAGAGCTAACTCAGGAAAGGGAAGGTGTGGTTCGTGTGCTTTGTGGCACACCCAGTCCACTGGCCATCGTCAATCCTCCCAGCATGCAACAGCAGCAGGTGGGAACTCAGCAACACCTGATGGTGGAACCTGCCGATTCAAAGGCAAAGATCAGACGACTTAGACAAGAGCTAGAAGAGAGGAATGAACAACTGCTGGACAACAGACACCAGCAGGAAAACATGGAGGAAGAAATAAAGAGGCTCCAGCAGGAGAATTTGAAGCTGCTCGTAGACGCCCGTGCAGCCCGCGCCTATCGCGATGAACTGGATGCGCTGAGAGAACGCGCAATCAAAGCTGACAAGCTGGAGTTATACAAGGCCAAAGTGGAGAAAGGGAGACAAGGGATGGAGGAGGCGTACACCATTGCCACCGTGAGTGTACGAAACGCTGCAGAACGAGGTAAAAAGCACTATGACACCAAAGTGAGGAGCTCCGTGCTACAACCAGGAGAGCGCATCCTGATAAAAAACCTGACACCAGAAGGAGGAAAAATTGACAAGAGTATGGAGAGAAATAAACAGCAGCCGGTATCTCATCTTCAAGAGACAGACCAAGACAGTGGTTACGAAGATGACTTTCACTACGAGCCCCTCCAGGTGCTAAATGAGAGCGATGCCCAAGGGATGGAGTCTGAGCACAGGCCACTGTCAGCGAATCAGAGACTCGGAGTGAAGGGCCCTGCTTCCGGACCAGTACAACGAGAAGATGACTATCAGCGGGAGGACCTGCCTGGTGAGGGAACAAATCTGGCTGTTGAAGATCCTCGTGATGATCATTTATCAGAGACCTCTCCGCCAACCACTGTGAATGAACCTGAGGCGTTGACTTATGAACGGCCAAGAAGGGAGAGACATCCACCACGACGAACGACCTATGATCAGCTTGGCGTCCCCTCCTGTTATAGTACTCAGTCACCACATCAGCTGCTACCTCCTTACCCTGCACCAGGAGTGGTTCCTTGGTTAGTACACTTGCAGCCATATTACCTTCAACCACCCTTTATGTATGGACTCCAACAGGCTTGAGCCTACAAGGGTGGCATGTATTATGCGAACATGGACTGTTACGACTGGGATTACAGTTTCCATCCAGTGAACGTGGACCGTACGAGTTGTGGATTATATTTGAACTGTGGCCCTTGCCGCCTGGAGTTTTCATGAGTATCAGCTTACAGAAGAGGATGTGAAATGACAAGTTCGCTAGACTGTTCAGCATTACAACCAACAAGGGGAAGATATTTGGAATATACTGATGTCGGGACGACATTTGTTTTTGTGGGGGAGAGTGTGACATACTAGAGTGTTTGATCTATTAGTGTGACATACTAGTGTTTGATTTATTAGTGTGACATGCTAGAGTGTTTGATTTATTAACGATTGCATGTAAAGAAGCTATGACGAGTTTGGATTGAATGTGTGTATCGGTGTTCGATTGGTGATCCTTGGATCCACATGGCAAGTGTGGGGCATGTTAAAGTAGATCGGTATTCGATTATTGATGTCTTAGCAAATAGCTTGAAGCACGGGAGGTGTGTTGAATCATTACAGTAAAAGTTTGGATTGAACTAACAACAACATCTCTCTGTTCTGATTATTTCCCCCTGTGTGTCAAGGTATGCTGTTTGTTGTAAAGGCTGTTGGAGTTTGGGGTTTGTAATATACACTGTTTAGCGTGTGAGAAAAGAGATAATGGTTATTAATGTTTATTTACTTTTGAATTACGGGCGTGAATGTGAGAGTCTCGGGGCACGCACATGGAATAGCATTTAGCACGCTACCTTCGGCCACCATTATCGTTGACAGTGTCTATAACGGTCATAGAAAGGATGTTATATTGTTGATATTGCATTGTTTGCCCTGTTGAATAATAGTAGGACTACTGGAAGTTGTAATGGGAAAAGATATGACAAGTTATGACCGTGTGTTGAACGAGTGTGTGTGTGCATTGTGTTTTGGGTTCTAAAGTGTTGAATATATATATATATATATATATATAGGTGTAATTGTACATTATGTTTTGGGTTCTAACGTGTTGATAATGTATATATATGGGTGTAATTGTATGTTATGGGTTTTTGTGTTAATTGATTACAGTAAAAGTTTGGATTGAACTAACAACAACATCTCTCTGTTCTGATTATTTCCCCCTGTGTCTCAAGATCAAATGCAGGGTGTAACAGATGCAGTTATCAGAGCTATCTCCCCCAGTTTGCAGCTACGTAATTATTTGGAAGAGAAACCTAACCTCACTCTTCCCACACTCAAACGCATCCTACGCGCTCATTTTCAGGAAAGGAGTGCTACCGACCTCTATGTGCAGTTAGCTTCAGAAGTGCAGCATATCAAAGAGACTCCTCAAAGTTTCTTAATGCGAGTCTTAGTTCTTAGGCAGAAGGTACTGTTTGCATCTCGAGAATCAGAATCAGGAATCCAGTACAACCAAAGTTTAGTCCAGCGTATGTGCTTGCACACGATACTCACTGGTCTCCAGAGTGACAGTGTTAGAGTAGATATGCAGCCTCTCTTGCTGAACTGTAAGACTTCAGATGAGCTTTTGCTAGAGCGGTTAAATGTAGCCTGTGCTAATGAAACAGAAAGGAGAAATAAAAAGAAGTTTAGTACCCCAGAGGCAGCGACACATATTAGCAAGGTGCAGTCAGAAGAACTACGACCTACCAATTGCCCTGTAGAAGAAAAACCAAAAGTGTCCCCTGAGGTACGAGCGGAGTTGACTGAACTTAAGGCAAGTGTTGCTTCTCTTAAAGATCTCAGTGCAGAAATAGCTCAGATAAAGGAGATACTACAGCAGTCTACATTTCGGCCTCAGTCCTACCTCCCACCTTCAGTTAGAAGACCAGTTAGGGAGCCCCAGCCACCTTTTGCAAAACAAAATTACTACAGCAAGCCCCCAGCACCCCCCTGGAACACTAGCCGCCCTGCTTATGTCCCAAGAAGGTGTTTTGCTTGTCAGCAGGGAGGGCGAGATGTGAAGTGCACACATTGTTATCGGTGTGGGAGTGGAGAACATTTCCAAGCTGGATGTAAAATCCGAGGAGGCAGACCACTAAAAGAAGAGACTATAGCAGAGCTAACTCAGGAAAGGGAAGGTGTGGTTCGTGTGCTTTGTGGCACACCCAGTCCACTGGCCATCGTCAATCCTCCCAGCATGCAACAGCAGCAGGTGGGAACTCAGCAACACCTGATGGTGGAACCTGCCGATTCAAAGGCAAAGATCAGACGACTTAGACAAGAGCTAGAAGAGAGGAATGAACAACTGCTGGACAACAGACACCAGCAGGAAAACATGGAGGAAGAAATAAAGAGGCTCCAGCAGGAGAATTTGAAGCTGCTCGTAGACGCCCGTGCAGCCCGCGCCTATCGCGATGAACTGGATGCGCTGAGAGAACGCGCAATCAAAGCTGACAAGCTGGAGTTATACAAGGCCAAAGTGGAGAAAGGGAGACAAGGGATGGAGGAGGCGTACACCATTGCCACCGTGAGTGTACGAAAAGCTGCTGAACGAGGTAAAAAGCACTATGACACCAAAGTGAGGAGCTCCGTGCTACAACCAGGAGAGCGCATCCTGATAAAAAACCTGACACCAGAAGGAGGAAAAATTGACAAGAGTATGGAGAGAAATAAACAGCAGCCGGTATCTCATCTTCAAGAGACAGACCAAGACAGTGGTTACGAAGATGACTTTCACTACAAGCCCCTCCAGGTGCTAAATGAGGGAGATGCCCAAGGGATGGAGTCTAAGTACAGGCCACTGCCAGCGAATCAGAGACTCGGAGTGAAGGGCCCTGCTTCCGGACCAGTACAACGAGAAGAGGACTATCAGCGGGAGGACCTGCCTGGTGAGGGAACAAATCTGGCTGTTGAAGATCCTCGTGATGATCATTTATCAGAGACCTCTCCGCCAACCGGTGTGAATGAACCTGAGGCGTTGACTTATGAACGGCCAAGAAGGGAGAGACATCCACCACGACGAACAACCTATGATCAGCTTGGTGTCCCCTCCTGTTATAGTACCCAGTCACCACATCAGCTGCTACCTGCTTACCCTGCACCAGGAGTGGTTCCTTGGTTAGTACACCTGCAGCCATATTACATTCAACCACCCTTTATGTATGGACTCCAACAGGCTTGAGCCACAAGGGTGACATGTATTATGCGAACATGGACTGTTACGACTGTGATTACAGTTTCCATCCAGTGAACGTGGACCGTACGAGTTGTGGATTATATTTGAACTGTGGCCCTTGCCGCCTGGAGTTTTCATGAGTATCAGTTTACAGAAGAGGATGTGAAATGACAAGTTCGCTAGACTGTTCAGCATAACAACCAACAAGGGGAAGATATTTGGAATATACTGATGTCGGGACGACATTTGTTTTTGTGGGGGAGAGTGTGACATACTAGAGTGTTTGATTTATTAGTGTGACATGCTAGAGTGTTTGATTTATTAACGATTGCATGTAAAGAAGCGATGACGAGTTTGGATTGAATGTGTGTATCGGTGTTCGATTGGTGATCCTTGGATCCACATGGCAAGTGTGGGGCATGTTAAAGTAGATCGGTATTCGATTATTGATGTCTTAGCAAATAGCTTGAGGCACGGGAGGTGTGTTGAATCATTACAGTAAAAGTTTGGATTGAAGTAACAACAACATCTCGCTGTTCTGATTATTTCCCCCTGTGTGTCAAGGTATGCTGTTTGTTGTAAAGGCTGTTTGAGTTTGGGGTTTGTAATATACACTGTTTAGCGTGTGAGAAAAGAGATAATGGTTATTAATGTTTATTTACGTTTGAATTACGGGCGTGAATGTGAGAGTCTCGGTCACGCACATGGAATAGCATTTAGCACGCTACCTTCGGCCACCATTATCGTTGACAGTGTCTATAACGGTCATAGAAAGGATTTTATATTATTGATATTGCATTGTTTGCCCTGTTGAATAATAGTAGGACTACTACAAGTTGTAAAAGGAAAAGATATAACAAGTTATGACCGTGTGTTGAACGAGTGTGTGTGTGCATTGGGTTTTGGGTTCTAAAGTGTTGATAATATATATATTTATATATATATAGGTGTAATTGTACATTATGTTTTGGGTTCTAACGTGTTGATAATGTATATATATGGGTTTAATTGTATGTTATGGGTTTTTGTGTTAATTATTACAGTAAAAGTTTGGATTGAAGTAACAACAACATCTCGCTGTTCTGATTATTTCCCCCTGTGTGTCAAGATCAAATGCAGGGTGTAACATGTGTCAAACTACTATTGCAGATATAGTGTTAGCTCATCCTATCACATCTTCATTAGAAAATTATTGTTTTTGCAGCCGATGATCTTCTGGGCGGTGTTGATCACTCTCTGCATGGCTTTTCTGTCTGCTTCCGTGCTTCCAGCGTACCACACTGTAATGCAGTATGCCACGATCCTCTCCACAGTGGCTCTATAGAAGGTTACCAGAAGCTTAGTGGCCAAGTTGTTCCTCCTGAGTACCCTCAGGAAATTGAGTCGTTTCTGGGCCTTCTTCACCACTGCCGTGGTGTTGGTAGACCAGGAGACCTTGTCCGTGACATGGACCCCCAGGAATTTGAAGGACTGGACCCTGTCTGCGCATACTCCCTTTATGAGGAGTGGGGCCAGATCTGTGCTGCGTTTGCGAAAGTCCAGGATTATTTCTTTAGTTTTCGTGGTGTTTAGTGTGAGGTTGTTCACCAAACACCACGAAGACAGTTTGTTGACCTCAACTTTGTAGACAGACTCATCCCCCCTGAGATGAGTCCGACCACAATGTTGTCATCGGAAAATTCGATGATGGAATTAGACTGGTGGGTTGGTGTACAGTCGTATGTGTACAGGGAGTACAGAAGAGGACTCAGTGCACAGCCTTGAGGGGAGCCAGTGCTCAGTGTAATGGAGGAAGAGAGGTGGGGACCAAGTCTAACAGTTTGTGGATGGTTGGTTAAGAAGTTCTTAATCCAGTAGCAGTTGGAAGAGGATAGTCCAAGGTGGGAGAGTTTGTCAGCCAGATTGTCCGGTATTATAGTGTTGAAGGCTGAGCTATAGTCAATGAAAAGCATCCTCACGTAGTTCCCATGGTGCTCCAGGTGGCTCAGTGCTGTGTGTAGAGCTGCGGCGATGGCGTCCTCAGTGGACCTGTTTGCTTTATACGCAAACTGGTGAGGGTCAACTGAGGGAGGGATTGTATCCCTGATATGGCGGGCGACCAACTTTTCAAAGCACTTCATGATCACAGGCGCAAGTGCAACAGGCCTATAATCATTCAGGCTGTCAATGGTTGGCTTTTTAGGGACGGATAATGGTGGCAGATTTCAGACAGGATGGGATGATGGATTGTTGCAGGGAACAATTGAAAATCTTTGTGAAAACCCCAGTCAGCTGGTCAGCACAGGCTTTGAGCACCTTCCCAGGTACTCCGCCAGGGCCAGCAGCCTTCCTGGTGTTCACAGTCCGCAGTACCTGTCTCACTTCATGTTCCTGAAGCTTCAGTGTACTGCTGCAAGGTGGTGGATGTGTTGAGACTGAGTCTGATTTGTCAGTCTCAAAGCGGGCAAAGAAACGGTTCAGTTCCTCTGCTAGTGAGGCATCTGCGTTAACAGACATTATTGTTATTGTAGTTGGTAATATGTCGTATTCCATGCCACATCTTCTTTGGGTTATTTTCTGTGAAGTGCTCCTCAATTTTCCTTGTATATGCTGCCTTGGCCTTTTTAGTGCCTCTCTTCAGGTCTGCTCTGGCAGCGCTGTATTGTACGGCATTTAATGAGTGCCTGTGTCTCACTGGTCATCCAGGGTTTTTGGTTAGGAAAAACCTGGATACGTTTATCCAGGTTTTTCCTAACCAAAACCGAGGAAATGAAGGAGGAGGCCATAGCCACGTGTATCGCACCTTTTGAAAAGTGTTCCAATAACAAGGAGAATGGAGCAAAGATGGTCAAGGACTCCATGGACAAGAGATTTGGCAAGGCATGGCACGTGATCGGCGAAAGTTTCGGCTTAGGTGTCACTCATGAAGCGTGGAATATGCTCTATGCGTTCTATGGCGGAAGTTTGGCAATTTGTGTTTGGAAGTGCTTTTAGTCTTCCTCATCATCGATTAAATGCAAGGTTTTCCATCAAGCGATGAAGATTTATATATGACACTATTAATGAGGTAATCTTGGAAAGGAAACGGGAGAAAATGAACAAAGACAAGTATGTTTTGTTCATCGTGTACAGCAGCAATCAGCAACTATGTGACATCATTTCCAGATGACAACAATTCTTTTGTTTCCCTATCGTCACGTACTGGCTGACAACAAAAATATTCCCAATGTCTAAAATATCAAACTTTTAGGCCTAGCTATGAAACTATGTATCTACAGCACATGGTTTTCCTTCCTTTTGTATTTTAATGTATTGAAGTGAATGGAATAATTACAATATAGGTTGTTTAAATTGTTTACTCATGCATTTCTCAGGTTAAAACCCCACGGAAAAATATATCAAATGGAATGAATGGTCGATGTCCTACTGACTTACAAACATAACCTAAGTGTAATTATTGATTATTTATTGATTATTTGTTGGTCTGTTTGTTGGTGTATTTGAGCACTTCGTGGTGGAGCTTTAAATCTCATTATACTTGTATAATGACAATAAAAACCTTAAATTCTATTCATTCAATTCAATTTTTAAAAAATCTTTCATTTTCCGTATTGTGGCTATTTTAACAAATAAATGACTGTGAGTATTAAGTCTCAGACAAAATTAAAGTAGCTTCAAGTAAGATGGTGCAGAAAATAGCATGAGATTTTGATCTTAAAGATTGTTCCAATAGCGTCACTTTGAGGCTAAGGGCAGTTATTGCAACTGAACGTTCTTTTTCGTCCTTTATTTTTCAACTGAGTGATTAAAGTACTAAAACAACGTGAAGATAACTAATACTTCTGCGATTCAGGAATCACCTTTTAAAATTAAAACAAACAAAGGTCCACAAACATATATTATCTCGGACTCTATTTTGCTTATTATTGTGTTTGATTATATAAATAATGACTTTCCCACTCAATCTCTCGCATTGGTTTAGCTCAGTGGTTACTTCATCTAGAATTGAACCTCTCTCAGAATTCGCTTCTACTCAATCCCGGACAGGGATCGAACCACGGGCGCCGTCCAGTGTTTTTCTATTTTTTTCCCTACCAAAATCTTATTACTAAATCCAAATTGATGTTATTGCAACATTTTATTTTAATTTTGACCCTTAGAATTGCGTGCGAGGTGCATTTGGTTGACCGTTTTGAACAAAATAGGAAGACATACACAGTAGATTTGAATATAATACCACTTGTAGTTAAATGTTCACAGTAGATTGTTGCAAATCCATGTTAGTGCATGTTGATTATTCATTAAATATTGATTACATTAATGGAGTAACCACAATTAACTCAATTTTAATTTGATTATTCAGTTTTAAATGAGTTTATTGTGGTTACTCCACTTAAATAAGACATGAACCTTGTTTAAAAACACACACAAAATTGCGCAAACTTGATACAAATGAGTCATTCATCTTTTTGGGGTGTTTATGTGTGTGATTAAAAAGGGGAAAAAAGGCTACTCGGTTGTGGCAATACCGACTAAATCCGATAGATGACAGTCTCTCTATGAAAATGGGATTATGTCCTCTTTAGTGCCTGTTCCGAAACGCTGACAAAATCATGATTATAGGCCTGGTTTTAATGGGGACGTCATACACGAATAAGGGATTTTAAATTTTTGATAATTATATCAATTTCTGCACGTCGTCTACTCGTTCACGGCAGAAGGATAAAAGGGTCAAACGATTGGACGACTGTCGCAGTCAGTGGTAGTGAAAGAGTCCATCGTGCTCTCTGTCGGCAGAAAGTCCAACCCACAATCCAAGCATTCGTTCAGTTTTGCCGAAACCCCCTTGGAAAGTATTGACCCTTGCGTCCTGTGACCACAGAGGGGCGCTGGTCGGCAAGCGCCCGTCCGTCCGTCTGCCAAATGCTTCCGGCTGGAAGCCACGGAAGAAGAAGGAATTGCATTTGAACTCAAACTTGTTACTTACTCGATTGTTGTCTAACTGGATGTCCCTTCAACGTTGTGTGTGCTTGTGCGTGCGTGCGTACGCGTTTGTACATACACATACTTAGGACCACGGCGAAACGTCGTCCATGGCCAGGCAGAAGCTCCAGGGCCTCCTGAACAAGAACATGAGGATCCGCATGACTGACGGCCAGACCCTGGTGGGCCTTTTCCTCTGCACGGACCGGGACTGCAACGTCATCCTGGGCTCGGCTCAGGAGTTCCTCAAATCCGCAGGTGGGACTGGGAGCCCAATCCTGAGCCCCATGCAGGTTCTTCGTGTTGGATGTTCAGCTTTCTCCTACTTTCTGTCGTTTCAGAAACTTTCTCCCAGACGGAACCCCGAGTTCTGGGCCTCGCCATGATTCCGGGTCATCACGTGGTGTCCATCGAGGCCGAGGCGGACATTCTGGACGAAGCCGTCCGCCATTAATCGTTTTCACACTTGCGACCGTTCAGCTTCAAGCTGCGTCGGCCGTCCCTCCCCGCGCCGTAGGCCATCCCCGGCGAAAAGGTCGGGGTCTGTCGTCGAAATGGGACACTTTGAAGGAAAAACACAAGACAGGTGGTTTGATCCCGCTCAGTGGCGTTTGTTTGGGGCCTCTTTTAATGCGGTCCGACCTCCGCGTCGACTCGCCGTCAGAAAATGCAAGCGCCCCAAAACTTGAATAACGCTGTCATGAAAGCCATTGAACGTGCAAATAACATTAAAATGGATGCATCCAACATAAATGTGTGTTGAACAATTTGCGTTATTGTGCATGGTTGGAAGAAAAAGGTAGAAAAAGACACAAATCACGAATCACACCAACATATTTCCATCACACGCAAACATCTGACATAAATACTAACTAACACTGGGCAAAAGCGGAGCGCCTAAACGACAACCAGACTCGAAAAAGATGGAGCCGATCGGTCGCGGGCTCCCGTTCACACATAGGAGCGTCGGCCGTCGCGCTTCGGCTCTGGGCCGCTCCCGAATGCACCGTCACCCTGCTTTGGTGGGGGAAGGGGCTGCCGATAGAAAGACAGATGGCGTGGCGATCGAGTCCTGCGAGTGGAAAGAAGGAAGGACGGCCTGGAGATCACTCACTATTTCTCCCGGGAGCCCGTCTTGCAGGAGCAGGTGAGTCAGGCGCCCCCGACGATGGCCACCACCGCCGAGCACCAGCCGATCTACAGCCCCTCGCCGATCTCCTCGTACCTGCCGCCGGACGGGGTTGGGCGTCAGTGCATTCCCCGCCCTTTCCCGCTGGCGGGACCATCCTACCTGGTAGAAGGGGTCGAAGAAGTCCTGGGTGATGTTGAGAACGTACCAGCGCCGCTACCAGGCCGAAGGCCCCCCATCACCACCTACGCGATCATGAGGGCGCGGGACGCTTGGACGTAACCTGGACGGAGGAGCCGAGCCAGTGAGCGAGACTCGAGCGTTTTCGGCGTGGCGGAAGCGGTGGAGTCGGTGGCGCAGGACATCCACAGGTTCTCGTAGAATCTACGAGACGTGACGCGATCGGCCCCGATTTCCCATAAATTCTGATCCGATTTTTGATCGGTGGGCATCCTTATGAAGAATGTGAAGCGAGAAATGGTAGCTTTTACAGAATGAATAATTGTCATGATCAGTTTTTCACAGCTACGGCAATGAGAAAGTGGAGTGAGGTTGTTTGCTTCTTCAAAAAATGAACAGACTTGAAGTAGCAGGGAATGGTTTCAATCCACTGACCTCTGGGTTATGGGCCAAGCACGCTTCTGCTGCGCCACTCTGCTTCTTCTCAGTTGAGTCTAATGTTACTAGGAAAGTAACATTTAACATGTAGAATAGTTCAATAACAAAAGAGCTGTGTCTGTTTTCTCATGCAGGCCAGATCACAGATGCGTGTAGGAGAAGCCATAAAAAAGAGGAGGCGGGACACCAGCTTTTCTTTGGGGTCCTTTTTGAAAACGAACATGCATGGAACTTTAAGGATTGCAGGGTCAATAGGTCAATTAAAAAAAGAGTTCCTTTAATTAGCAATGGCAATGTTAGCGGAAAAATGGCTTGTTGTTTACTGCTTTCTTAAGAGGATACAGTGGTACCTCGAGATACGAGCTTAATGCCTTCCGGGACTGATCGCGTATGTCGATTTACCCGTATCTCAAATCAACGTTTCCCATAGAAATGAACTAAAAACTAATTAATTAGTTCCAAGCCTATGAAAAAACACCAAAAACAGAATATTGGATTGGAAAAACATTTACGTATTTGTTCTAATTCGACATCTTTTAACAAAGTCACAAATAACTAGTGGTTTAATTGTACTAAAATGTGTTAAATAGTAATAAAATGTGTTTAATAGTACTAAAATTTGTTTAATAGTACTAAAATGTGTTTAATAGTACTAAAATTAGACGGAGAGACTTTTTGCACGGCAACACGCTCGTAACATAACATAAACAAACTTAAATGAACTTAGATTACGTTGCAGACAGACTCAAAAATAAGTTTAATCGAATCTAACACTAAATTTAATTCTAATTTTGTTTAACATTTGATACCTTTCTTCTCCCGGGTTGGCTCTATTTGCCCCGCCTCCAAACTGACTTTTATTCAATATCGACTGTTGTTTGATTTTGTCTTCCCTTCAAAATATTCCCAAAACGATGCACACAAATGTCCTCACAATAGGATAACGCAGGACCACTTGCCAATGAGAAGTAGTATATACTTCTCTCGTATTAGTGATCGATCCGCCATTCGCACTAACGGAAAAAAAACACTGAAAAAATGCAACGCTCCACCCAGTGCTCGTGGAGACATTACACGAGGGCCTTGCGACGGGAAAGACAGTACGCATGAAGTTCTTATGAGCAGCCTCTCGGGTCCGCTGTATGCTCGTATATCAAAATTTGTCTCATATCTCAAGATATATATTTGCTCGAAATTTTACTCGTATCTCAAATTGCTCGTATGTCTGGGCACTCGTATGTCGAGGTATTACTGTACTGTAATAAATAGCTAGACTGGTTTCCTCCATATACAAACTTCACTTACTTCCCACAAGTGAACATAAGAAGGTCGACTTGATTCCAAAACAATAGAAAGACTGTGTAACCTAAAAAAAAGGAAAAAAATACAAAAGGAAAACCAAGCTGGATTCTTCACAGGAGTTTAAAAAACACCTCTCCAGCCTGGCACACAAAAAAGGGCACTCGTTCCCTGCAATAGTTACATTCACATTCAGAAACAAATAAATAAATGTATATTTTTAAATAGAATTGAACAACCATCTTCCCCTGTTGGCAAGGATTAATATATTAAGCCTGTACCCTTTACAGCAATTAAGCCATATAAAATGCATGCTAATCAAGAACTCCAATTTCATTCAATAATGTGAATAATACCCTAATCTAGTAGTCTTTTGCAAACATTTAACATTACATTCCCTTTGTAGTTTGTCCTATAAAACTTTCTTACTCAATGTTTTTCCAATAGTTACACATAAAATAAAAATTAATTAGTTAATTACAGACATGAAGTTAACGTATTTTCACACCTGTAGAAAGAAAACAATTTTTTATATAATAATTTGTCAAATTGTTCAAATTAATGTATTCATTAAATCTGAGCAAATAACGCTTCACTTTTTTGTTACCTTTGAATTTGGAAGGCTGATTTTGTCAACAAAAAGACCCAAAAAGTATTTTTCACCAAAAAGAGAGCTTTATTGAAACTACCAAAAAGATGACACGTTAAATTACAGATTAAAAAGTGTAAACAAGATTTTCAGAATGCAAAATACAATTATACTTCGATTACAATGATCTTTCATACAGAATTTGAAAAAGCAAGCAAAGCCGTGATTGGCCACTGCTTATTACAACACATTTGTGTCTTTTAAGTCTATCCTTACGACAAAATCTCTGGCAAGAGCAGGAAAAAGGTTTCTGACGTGTGGGTAATTGTGTTTTTAAGATATTCCCGCCACAAATCGAGCAAAAAATGGGCTTTTCTCCTCTGCGGGTTGTTAAGTCTTCTTTTCAGGTTTTTCAATTGTGTAGCTTTTTAATTGGGCGGTTGTAGTGAATTTGTGGCCACAGACTGAGCAGGAAAACATTGTTCTCCAGTGTGGGTTAATAAGTGTTCTTTTGAGCTTCTCCTTTGGGAAAATGTTCGACCACAAACTGAGCAGGAAAATGTTTCTTTGCCAGTGTGGGTTCTTGTGTGTGTTTGTAAAGCTGGCTTTTGAGAAAAGGCTTTACCGCAAACTGAGCAGGAAAAAGGTTTTTTGCCAGTGTGGGTTCTCGTGTGGTCTTCTAAGTGGTGCTTTTGAGAAAAGGCTTTACCGCAAACTGAACACGAAAATGGCTTTTCACCCGTGTGGGTTCTTGTGTGTATTGTTACACTTCCCTTCCGTTTAAATGTTTTACCACAAACTGAACACGAAAATGGTTTTTCACCAGTGTGGGTTCTTGCATGACTAATTAAGTCTCCCTTCCGTGTGACTCTTTGACCACAAACTGAACACGAAAATGGTTTTTCACCAGTGTGGGTTCTTATGTGGATTTTTAAGGATTGATTTTGAGAAAAGGCTTTACCGCAAACTGAACACGAAAATGGTTTTTCACCTGTGTGTGTTCTTGCATGACGAATGAAGTCTGCCTTCCGTGTAAATGTTTTACCACAAACTGTACACGATAAGGGTTTCGCCCCAGTGTGGCTCCTCATATGTGTTTTCAAAGAAGACTTTTTCCCAAAAGTTTTCCCACACTGAAAGCATTTGCAGAGTTTGTCGCCACTGGGATTTTTCTTAACATCTTCAACATCATCATCGTCAAAAAGCAAGTCGTTGCCATCTGATAAAGGAGCAATTAAATTTTCTGCTCGCCATCCTTCTGTTGAGCTGCCGCTCAGAAGCTCCGCCCCTATGTTGGCCGCGCCCAGATCATCTTCACTCTTGAAAGGCTCACCAGTTGCCCATTTGACACATTCCTCGTTTTTGATTGGAGGTTGCTCTTCTCTTTTGCACTGTTGAGGGAACTCTGGCTCCTCCTCTTTAATTAGGGGCCATGTTGTGGTATTTGCAGGCTCCGCCCCTCCGCTGGCCACGCCCCGAACATTTTCCCTCTTCACGAACTCACCAAGTGACCAGGTGAAATGATCTTCCTCCCTTTTGATTGGACGTTGCTCGTCTCCCATTTGTTGTTGAGGGAACTCTGGCTCCTCCTCTTTGATTTGGGGGAGCTCAACTTCCCCTTCAAGGTCAACACACTCATGCCCATCAGCACCAAGATCATTTCTGAAACCTGCAAAGACACAAAGATAAATGATTAACCATTTTCCAATTATAAATGACTGAATTTCTTGTTCACAGAAATGAAACCAAACGGAAAAGGGCGCCATACATTCATTTCGTCACAATGCAGTACTTACTACTGTAGTTTTCTAGTCAACAGCAACATGAGTTGAAAACTGTTTATTGGTGCATTTTTCAAAGTATGGCACTATTGGTCAGAAAAGTTTCTTCACTTAAAATTTGTCAAATCTTTTTTGGAGCCTTTTCATTGTAAACATTCTCTTTTATGTTTTAGATTTTAATTTAGTTAAAATGCTTTCGCCAAAGGGGAGGCATTAAAAAACATTATCTTTTATTCAGTAGCAGCTCTATTATTATTTGGGGGATTAATGAGATGCCGGATTCCGGCTAATGCCGGAGCGATCGCTAATACGCGCAGTATAGTATATTACTTCTCGTTGGCTGCTCATAAGAACGGTCAGGGGCACTGGCTCTCTCCCCCGCAACTCCTCGTGTAATATCTCTGGTCGCAACTATACGTCTTTGTAACGTCTCTGCGAGCACTGAGCGTTTTTTTCAGTGTTTTTCCCCCCCTTAGCCTGTTAGCTCCCGTTAACAAAGCGATCGCTAATTCAAGACTACTTCTCATTGGCAAGTGGAAGTGCGTTATCCTATTGTGAGGACATTTGTGTGCATCATTGTCGGAATATTTTGAAGGGAATACAAAAGCAAACGGCCCATCGATAGTGAAAGTGAGGGTGGAGGCGGGGGCAAACAGCCAACCCAGCCGGGACAACAAAGGTATAAAAACGTAAAACATAGTTAGCACGACAGCAAAGACAGCAGATAAAAAGCCCCCCTGCATGACCAATTTACCCGTACACGATGATGAATTTAATATTGAGCTGAATGCGTTCACTGTTTAAGTTAATAAATAGGAATTTAGGCAATTAATGGCTGAGGGTTTGGCACATTGCGATATCCCAAATGTTGTTTTCGACTTAACAAAACTAAATGATGAATATCAATTGGTTAAATAGGAAGCAAAAGTGCAATTATGTCAAAATGGCTGTTTTTTAAAGATGTCTAAAATGAGCTAGCTGCAAACACCAATATTATCCGTCAAAAAATGTCGCAAATGAAATAAAAACATCTCCATGACTTGGCACCAAGCATAACGACTACGACCGACCAAACAAAGACAAAGCTCAGAAAAAGCCACAAATTAAAGTATAGTAAAAGCTTCTGGCCTCCTTTTACAATCTTAACACACTAAATTTCATATTTTTCAGTCACTTTTTTACATCACAAGTAAATAAATGCCAACATGTGAACGTGACTCTTTTACTCAGTCAATGGCTAAACTATCTCAAAGTTGAAACCAACTTACCTTGAAGGATTTTCATTGTTTCCAAAAGTTTGTCCAAATGAGTCTCGTGTCTCCAGATGAGTCGAGGACGTCCAACTGCAGCATCTGACTGAATGCCATCCTCTGGATGCTGCATATTTGCGCAGTTGACATCAAAGAGCAAAGAGCCACGCGCTTTGATAGGTGACATCAAAGAGCAAAGAGCAAAGAGCTCCTGGTGACGCCACGCGCTTTGATCTCCATTTGAACCGTAGCCCCGCCTCCTTTGGACCCTGATATATGATGGAGGCACTTTAAGCCATTTATTTCTTCTCACAAATTCAATTCATTTAAGCAAATAAGGGAATGATTTGTGCGAGTTGGTACATTTTCGTTGAAGAACTTCATCTCTCGTGATTCAATTTGGCAAAACAGCAATGGTTCCTTGATAATTTGTCGATTTGTTCTGCGCTTGCGCGTATTGCGTCGCCTCCTTTTGAGCCGCAACCTTCTTCATGGTGACTTATGTCGTAAATTCAAACCTACGAAAATATTTTTATTCAAACCATATGTCAGACCATTTGAAGAATAATTATTTCCTATGTTCGACTCTCTTGTTTTTAATAAACCTAATGCCACCGAAAGAAGTGACGCTCGAGTTGCAGAAGTGACGCAATGTTCCGCGCATGCGCAACCCCAAAAGTCAAGGTTCCGTCCCCAGTCACAATCTTGTCGTGACCGTAGCGCGCCGAGTTTTTCCTCAATTTCCACCACTTAACTAAACCCACGCGTGGCCGATGTGTCTTGCTTAACTACTCTTCCGTCTTAAGTTTCAGTCAACGTCATCTTCAAGGCGTCTAAAGCCTCGTTGAAGCTTTGCGGCCTACTTTAGTTTAGCCTGCTAGCATCTATCAAAGGTGCCTCCATCAGAATTCCCATGTGGGAGTGTTCCACGAGGAACACTCGATCGTTTGCAAAATAAGGCATGCAAAAGTTGTTCTTCACAGACTAGAAGGTGGGTTCACTTTTTATATTTATATATTCTCTCAATGTGTTATAAAATGGCTTTTTTTGCGCGCTGCAATTGATTTATTTAAAAATTCTCAGGTCGACAGAAGGTACAAGCTTGATTTTAAGACAATAAAACAGTACAAACAAAATCATGCAGAATAAATCATGGGAAAAGTACAAATCATAACAACTATTTCCCATTTTCACACTGTAATGCATATAAAAATATGAAATCATAAAAAGGAAATATATATATATATATATATATATATATATATATATATATATATATATATATTTCAAAATTATTGATTTAGAAAAATAAATCGATAAAACTGAATGTTGGCTCTTTTTCCATTTTTTTTTAATGTCAACAAAAAAAGAATAGCTGTCATTTTTCCTTTTTAATTAAAAATGATTAAAATTTATATTTGATGCTTCACCCTTTTCTAAAAGGATTCCAAATAAATTAAAATCTCAAAAATACAAGCGAATATCTGCAAAGAAGAGGCTCAAAAAAGATTTGGAAAAACTTCAAGGGCCTGTGAGGTTACTTTACTGACCAATAGTCCTTTTTTTAGTGAAATACACTTTAAAAAAACGTTTAAACCCCTTTGGCTATTGATGAGAATACTACAGTAGTGCTATGTTGACAACATCACGAATGTATGGCATCCTCTTCTGTTTAATTTTTGTTACTGTAGCGACCAGCATATTAGTCCAGCCTAACCACTGCAAATATAAGTATAAGACTTAATTACCAGTCTAACATAAAGAACCTCTAGATAGAATAATAGACAGTTTATAAAATATATAATTTATCTTGGGGTCTTTGCAGGTTTCAGAAAATATCTTGGTCCTGATGGGAAGGTGTCAGAGTTTTCTGGTGCCAAAGAGGATGTTGAGCCCCCTCAAATCGAAGAGGAGGAGCCAGAGTTCCCTCAAGACAGAGAGAGAGAGAAGAGCAACTAAAAATAAAAAAAGGAGGAAGAAGATGTCACCTGGTCAACTGGTGCGTCCTTGAAGAGAGAAGATGATCTTGGCGTGGCCAGCGGAGGGGCGGAGCCTGCAAACACTTTAACATGGCCCCAAATTAAAGAGCAAAAGAGAGAAGATCAACTTTCAATCAAAAAGGAGGAGCAGCAAGATGTCACTTGGTCAACTGCTGAGCCTTTCAACAGTGAAGTTGATCTAGGCGTGGCCGGCAGAGGGGCGGAGCCTCTGCACGGCAGCGACTCAACAAAAGGATGGCAAGAAGAAGCTTTTATTGCTCCTCCATCAGATAGTGACGACTTGCTTTATGATAATGATGACGATGAAGGTCTTAAGAAAAATCCCAGTAGCGGCATACTCTGCAAATGTTCTCAGTGTGGGAAAACCTTTGGTAAAATGTTTACTTTGAAAAGACATATGGCAACCCACATTGGGCAGAAACCGTTTTTGTGCTCAGTTTGTGGTAAAACATTCACACAGAAAGCAAACTTAGAAAGCCACACAAGAACCCACACTGGTGGAAAACCATTTTCCTGCTCAATTTGTGGTCACGCTTTCTTTCGAAAGCAGGACTTAATCATCCACACAAGGACCCACACTGGTGAAAAACCGTTTTCGTGCTCGATTTTTGGTAAATCTTTCTCTCTCAAGCACAAGTTAAAACGCCACACAAGAACCCACACTGGTGAAAAACCATTTTCCTGCTCATTTTGTGGACAGGCCTTTTCTCAAAAGCAAAATTTAAGAACCCACATTAGAATCCACAAAGGGGAGAACTCCATTTCCTTGCGCAGTTAACAACTTCACCAGAACTGACTTTGGGTTCATTTTGTAGTTCTATTACACTTTTATATTTATCCAAACGGATTTGATTGGCATGTAACTAAACTTATCTGGCAATTGATATGTAACTGCCACATTTTAGTTTCACTGTATTTTTTTGTGTATTTTCATGTCAGTTTCAACATACCTCCTGTAGTGGGCGCAGTGGCGCTTGAGCGAGCGTACGTTTTCTAAATGGGAAGATAAGTGCAGCAGAAGAAGCGCTCTCGGTAAGAGAAAGGCAGCACGAGAAAGGCTCACCCAGAAAGTTGCAAGCTAAAGTAATATAAAGAGAAATAAAGAATAAATCCCAGGCGAATTCCTCCCACGCACTTTAACAATTGGTTTTCAAGGTGAGCAGTAAGAACTGGGCAAATGCGTGCCCAATTGTGTGCGTATGTTATGGTCGCGCCGAGGCGTCGAAGCGCGATCAGGGAGCTTCGGACCCGGGAGCGGGGAAGCAGGATAGAACGAGACGGGCTGTTCTCATGTCAGTAGCTTTACTGACTCAAACGCTTTACAAAATAACAAGGGCTTTTATATGCCAAAACGTAACAGAACCGGAGTATGGGGAATGATACCTTGTAGCGATGTATAGTGTAACAGGTAATGTGTCACGCAAAAATTTACGCAGTGTCATGCAGGAACAATCCGACAATGACTAACCATTTGCGTGGTGCTTAAATACCCACATCAGGAAGTAATCACATATTGTTTGCAGCTGCTCTGACCTGACGGCAAGCCAGGAGGGACAAACGGGCCGCTCCTGACAGCGTACATGCGCGTCCGTATATTTCGTTTTAAGGGGACTGTACAGTAATAACTTGACATAAGAGTGCCCCGACATACGAGGAATTTGAGATGCGAGTAAAATTGTGAGCAAATATTTACCTTGAGAGTTAAGACAGGCGGCCCGGTGGATGAGTGGTTAGTGTGTCGGCCTCACAGTA
This sequence comes from Stigmatopora argus, assembly GCF_051989625.1. Lineage (NCBI taxonomy): Eukaryota > Metazoa > Chordata > Actinopteri > Syngnathiformes > Syngnathidae > Stigmatopora > Stigmatopora argus. The sequence continues at coordinate 12,838,340 of NC_135406.1, forward strand.
GGAGATGTGGGTTCAAATTCAGGTTGATTCACCTGTGTGCGTATAAGCCACCCCCTGATTCACAATTTTCAACTCCATATTCATGGTTTTAATAGGGACTACAAATGTTGAATGAAATCTTAACAAAAATCATTGCATGTGGTATTTCTGAGATACTGTATGAATCAAAAGCACATTACTGGGGTCAATATCATAAGGAAGTTAATATGCCTTTCTTTTTAAATGCAAAATATCAAATTATTCAATTTGAAAAATGAAATGTCTATCTTGATGTGAACTTGATGATTTTTAATGACAGAAATTACAATTATCTTACCAGAAGTTTAAGATGTTCTGGTGGCCAAATTGCTTCTAATGTCGAAATATCTCAATCTTTTTTCGATGGTTCATATTACAAATGTGCAATCATTTCCTTTCAAAAAGGAAGTAACGTAAGCACAACCCCTAAGTGTGTCCGTAGTGGTAAAGTGTTCAAGTCAATGGGTGAAATAATAGCATGAGAGACACATTACGCAGGTTTCAAGGCTGATATTTTAACAATCGACCGCAAGACTTTCAATCAGCCTTAACAACTATTGGGATGTGCTGACATGGTAAACGCTAAAAACACATGTATTAAGGCTACTTTCTTCTGGCCAGTCAGGGCACATTTAACTAGGCAAGACGGCGGCGCCCTAGGTAGGATGGCGACACCCGGAGCGAGCAGCAACGGGCACAAGTGAGTTTTTACAAGTTTTATGCAAGAAAAGTGTTTTTTCTTGAATTTCTTTCATAGACGTCAAAATAAATGTTGTTTAGTGTTTTATCTGTTGATATTTTCTGTATTTTGAAACAAACATGTAGGCCGTTTGGCAGATATTACAGCAGAATAGAACAACTCCACCCTTATCTCAGTGAAGCACAATCAGAACCCTTTGAAATTGTGTAAGAGCATTGGGCAACAACAAAAAAAGGAGAGACTTAAAGAAGCAATGGTAATAATAAAAAAATAATCTATTGAGAATTAAATTCATAGGTATGGAATAAATATATATATGTAAGTAATGAGGGTACCACACTGTTAGAATACAGTTAACAGAGATTGATATTAGAGACCAGCTGATCGCAGGGCACAAGGAGACGGATAACCATACACACTCACACCCATACCTATGGGCAATTTAGAGTGTCCAATCAGCCTACCATGCATGTTTATTGGAATGTGGGAGGAAACCAGAGTACCCGGAGGAAACTCACCCAGGCCCAGGTAGAACATTCAAACTCCACACAGGTAGACATGACCTGGATTTGAACCCAGGACCCCAGAGCTGTGAGGCCGACGCGCTAACCACTCACAATTTCTTATTTTAAACAAAATAAATATGATATAGATATGAATTTGTCTAGAAATATACCACAACTCTCCAATAAATAATATGATACAATACACATTTCAAGCAAGCGAATATTTGGCGAATTCAAGCCGCAACGTGGTGAATCTGTAATAGTAGGTATTTCTGTAAATACTTTAACTTTTCAGCTCCAATAGAACCAATTTAAGACATCAAATACACACATTCAAACACAATAGATGGTTATTCTAGATTAAAATACAAAAACTATATTTTAAAAAATGCTGTCATTTTAAAGCCGGCTTTGTGTAGAAATAACGAGGTGAGAAACCCAAGACCATTTGTATTCATGTACAAATTCGAGCCCATCATCGACGTGTAGTCTAAACACATTGGACACAGAATGTTCGCCAAACATTTAGACTGAAGCAAACCTTAAAAAGTCAGAAGGAGAACCTTAAGAGACAACTGTGTTGGTGTGGGAAGGGGTGATGATGGCTTCATCAGTTTATGAATGTAGAACAAATGTATTCTGTGAACTTCCTCACGTATGAAGTCGCATGCCGTGATTCTAGGCCTGGATGACCTGGCAAAAAAAAAGTCTTTCAGAAATTTTGCTTACAAAATGTGTTCTCAGTTAATGACAACCTTAAGAAATGTTTCATTTTCCTTTATTATTCATTTCAAACGTGCATTTTCAGTAACTACTGATTGACAGTGACACGTTAGTTTTTCCCAATTGCTAATTCAGAAAATCCAACTCACGAAAGCACAAGGCCACATTCAATTAAACTTGCTCCCATTTGTCAAAACCTCAAACCCATTTCACTCATAAAATCAATTCACACCTCACAATCCTCCTTTCTCATAAATTGAAACTAAGTCACTGAATTTTACAACCTAAACACGTTTTCATTCAGTTGTGGAACTTCTTCCACAACTTTTAAATTCATTCATTCATCTTCCATATTCCATACAGCCACAAAAATGGGACCTGCAACATTGAACAAAGCATGCATGCAGCAAATTTAGTTCCAATTGTCTCCAAATTTTATCTGTGAAAGTGCATAATTTTTAGTATGTGAGTAGTAAAAGTCGTAGACTACTAGGATTGACCCACCTTGCCTGGAAACTATGGAAATATCTTTTTATATATAGTACCACAAAAAATGGGACCTGCAACCAATGTTCCCTCTAAGCTGCGTGCATGCGCAATTGCGCACTACTCTCGTCTTCTCCGTGCATTAGCAATCATATGGCGCGCACAAAATAAAATCCAAACTTTTTTTTCCTCTTTCCTCATGATGGCATGCGGCAGCCAGTGGCAGTAGCTCTGTCCGCTCTTATGTTTTTCGTGTTTTACAGCCCGTCTATCTTTTTTTTTAATTACATTCTAATATTTCTTAATACATTCCTTTTTACTTTACTGTGCAAATAGAAGAACAAGCGGCGAAATCAGGTGAGAACTGTCTAAATCTGCTGTGTGTGTGGTTGTGCGCGTGCGTGCGTGTGTGTCTAGTATGTGTGATCGTTTGTCTTCAACCTACACAATGGAGCAGGGGTAGGGAACCTATGGCTCGGGAGCCAAATGTGGCTCTTTCCATGGGTGCATATGGCTCTCCACGTACCTGTGAGGTAAAATTTGAAAATGAATGGTGAGAGAGCTGAGTCCCGAACATACTAATAGGAGCATCATTGTGGCGTTGACACTACCTCTACCACCACTTTAATCATAATTTTGTTTTTTATTACACTTCTGAATGCATGATATCATTGATACTGATTTATTAGCAACATCATAAAAATGTTGTCAAAAGAATTCCGAGACTTTTTATACTTAAAAGTGGTGAAAGGATAAAAAGATCACACATTTTCATGTAATTTTACTTTTCAATTCTGAGAATGGCTCTCAAGAAATAACATTAGAAAATATGAAATGTTTATGGCTCTCTCCGTCAAAAAGGTTCCCAACCCCTGGACTACAGTAAATGGAAATTAGCCCTCAGCTACAATCTTACATATATATGTTCATTAACATGAATATAAATATGTTCATTAATATGTGATATCCCCTATTAAATAAATCAAAGCAAAATCATGGAAAAAATATTGCATATAAATGGAAACTTGACTATCTCATGTGACACGTTCAGCAGAAAAGTAATTTGAACGAGAATGAGAAGTGAGAAGGACAGATGTGTAAAATAAGTTAAAATTTAAGTCGGATTTGTGCATATTCTAATGGCATTTATGAAAATGTTTTATTCATAGATATTTTTTCATTCATTTTCTGAACCGCTTTATCCACTCTATCACTCGCAGGGGGTGCTGGAGCCTAGCCCTGCTGACTTTGGGCCAGGGGCGGGGGACACCCTGAATCGGTGGCCAGCCGATCGCAGGGCACAAGGAGACGGACAGCTATGCATACTCAGACCCAAAACTAGGGGCAATTTTAGAGTGTCCAATCAGCCTACAATGCATCTTTTTGGGATGTGGGAGGAAAACGGAGTACTCAGAGAAAACCCACGCAGGCCCAGGGAGAATATGCAAATTCAACACAGGTGGACCGACCTGGATTTGAACCCAGGACCCCAGAGCTGTGAGGCCGATGCGCGAATCACTCATCCGCCGGGCCGCCCTTTCATAGATATTAATCATTACATTTTATTATTACTAAATCATGTATGTGTAGTAGACATGCACCTGCTTATGGCAGGTGTGATTCTGGTGTGTGCCCATAGCGAGCAATGATGATGTTGCTCACACCGGTACTCAGTGTGCTCAGGGAGGTTGTCTTTCTGCCCAGACAAGCTAAAAATTAGAGCGAACATTGGGTGTAAGTGTGGATGGTTGTCTGTCTCCTTGTGGCCTGCGATCGACTGGCCACCGCGACCCGAGAGAGGATAAAGCCGTTCAGAAAATGAGAATCTCGGCTGAAATGTTTGCACTTTGCTTTTGGTCTCTTTAATTAAAACTCTTTAAGTATACCATGAATGTCCTGGTTTCCCTGCGATTGGCTCCACTCCCTCCTTCACCCCCACACTACGTGACATTATGACAAGTCAAAGAAATGGGCTGGTAAATCGGGCTGCTGCTATTCTCCTTTTCACTCACTGCCACACCACAGGTAACTAAATTGTGGGAATCTAGACATTATTTGCAGAGGGAATCATTTATTTGTGGAAAAAAAATATTGCATCTTCATTCGCTTCAATTTTAAAGTCAAGCTTCCATGGAATTGCTACACACATAATGGAAATTCCACTTCTACATAACAATTGAGACGGACAATCATGCAGACACACCCATACCTAGGGGCAATTTAGAGTGTCCAATCAACCTACCATGCATGTTTTGGGAATGTGGGAGGTAACCGGAGTACTCAGAGGAAACCCACGAAGGCCCAGGGAGAACATGCAAGCTCCACACAGATGGACATGACCTATCTTCTAACCCAGGACCCCAGAGCTGTGAGGCTGACGCGCTAACCACTCACGCCAAAAATGTGTGCATTTAATTTAATATTCCTACACTTTTAAAATACAAAAATTCTCTGAATTATTTAACAACATTGTTATGCCGGTGATATGCAAAAAGGAGTCCTGTAAAAAAAATCATTATGATTAAAGCGAAGCTAGAGATACCGTCAGTGACACAGTGGTGTGCAAACGTGACTATTAGTGTGTTCGGGACTCGGCTCTCTCACCAGTGGTTTCACATTTTATTTTACAGGTTAGTGACGAGCCATAAGCAATCCAACAAAAGGACCATAAACAGCCCATGAATTAATTGGCAGCGGTGGGATTTGGACCCACGCCTCCTGAGAGACTGGAACTTGTCCACACTACCTTGAATGAGGCTGAATGAGTGATTGTGTAGTTCTAAATTGTGAAATAACCTTAAAAACCCTTATATTTAAATATTAAAATGTGTTATTTGTTACTTGCAATAAGATCAAACACAATGTAACATTTAAACCAAATGTCCTTAAAATTACCTAACTTTTTCTCAAAATGTAGCTTTTCGATTTAGTGTCACGTCTAGCTAGACTCGAACTGGACTTCGAGCTGCTGTCTTCACGCTGTGGCATTAAGAGACCAAATTTAACATAATCGCCCCCTTTGTCTAAAATCTGAATTAAGAACTTGGTATTTTGAGGTATTGAGACAGTAGAGGGCGATAACGCTACAGTACGTTGGCTGCCAACAACCGTAAAACCTCAAGCGGAAGAAGAAGAAGGGATTCGGGCGTTCATTTCTGCATGGCTAGGGTTTTAACTTTTTCTTTGTGCGCCTCTTGTTTCTCCTCAATTTAATTTAACTTAAATGAAACGAAACCTCGACAACATCCTCAACATTAAATAGTTTGTGGACTCGAACGTCAGTCCGTTTGTCTTCAATCCGTTTTGGGAGTCGTACTTTAGCCTAGCCTAGCTGGCAGCTAACAAAGGAACACGTCGTCTGCATCAGCACGTCGTCAAGAGAACAGAAAAAAAGTGTGAAAAATGTCTGGGAGAACGACGCCGGTTGCGGCAAAGTTTCAGAAGGAACTTTATGGCGTGAAAGAGGATCTCTCATGTCATCAACATTCTATTGTTTGCAAAATGATGCAAGCTAAAGTTGTTCTTCACAAACTCGAAGGTACGTTCACTTTTGACGATCATAAATGCATGATAGACCGATATATACTTTACGTTACACAATTAATATTCCATAATGAAATATTTAACGGGGTGGCATTGTTGTTTCTGATCGTGACTTTATTGAATGAATCGAAGCACGACAGCGCATGGCATTATGGGTAGAACTCAGAACGTGCTACAATGATGAACCACTAGATGTCGCTAACTGCTCAATATTCATTACTATAATCTGTAACATCTTCCTTCCTTTAGATTACTGTTCTGTAACTTTATAGTAACCTTTTATTCACATTAAACATTGCTGCCCACCATGACATATTGTTCTGAACATAAACTATTCTTGTATTATGCTTATTCCTGACATTAACCCTTGTACTAACAAAATGACACATTTTTTCCTCTTTTTTTTTTTTCTTCAACAATCTGACAACAAACCAAAAGTCTCTTGTGCAACTTCTTCGTGTGTGTGTGCTGTCATTGTCTATGTATGCGTGGGTCTGGGCTTAGTAAGGGCAGCGTGCAGCCTACACCCTAGTCGAACCCTTGTTTTCATGTATGCTCTTCTACGATCACCAATTCAGTTTAGGCGGTGGCCGTGAGAGGCGGCCACAACGTGTGTAGATTGCCTGGCCTGGTGAGTTACTGCGTCTCTCCGGTGTCTGGCATTGTCCTCTGGTGCCGATGTAGACGGGCTGCGAGGAGCCAGACTGCTTGGGGCGCTTGGGCTTTCTGCACTGTGCAATTTCCCCATGGCCTGACCCATGGGCAGTCTCTGCCCGGGTTGATGTCCCAGTCACATTCCAGACTTCGCTGTTTCAGACCCTTTATTTCCGCTGAGCGCTCTGCCACTCGTAGATCCACGCGGTTGCGCCTGTAGAGAGTGCCGTGAACATCCACCACGAATGAGCGAGGAGCAACCTTCTGAATGTATTGGCCCAATGGCCATCTCCCCGTACGGTCACCCGGAAGCGGCTTCATTCTGATCTGATCTCCCACATTTGGCTTTGGGAGGTCTTTGGCGGTTCTGTCGTAAGTCGATTTCCCTGTCCGCCATTTCCACACCAGCTTGTCAGTCACCCCGACCACCACATGTAGTTGCAGTAGGCTGTCTGCAACTGGTAGGGAGGATTTGAGCCTCCTTCACATTAAGCGCTGGGCGGGGCTACTGCCTAACCCCTAGGGTGTGGGCGTGTTGCGCCAGTGGAGGAATGCCATCCATGCGTCTGCTTTGGCCCGCATACAGAGCGATTTGACTATCTTTACAGCCGCCTTGGCTTTGCCGTTTGACTTCGGATGGCGGGGCGACGGCGTGACATGGGTAAAACCCCAGCTTGAAGCAAACTTTCTGAATTGTTCACAGGCGAAGTGGGGGTCATTGTCAGTAATTACCTTGTCCAGTTGCCCATGACGCGCAAATTGGGCTCTGCCGCGAGTGATCAGCGTGTTGGCGGATAGGTCAGGCAGCTGGTCAATTTTGCTGGAATCGGAAGGTAGTGACATTCAGGTGCTGAGCTTGGTCCAGCTGCGCATACTCTGCCTGGGCTGAAAACACAGTGTGGTGCACAAGTGGAGTGTCTGTTGTTATGCGTGGCAGCGCAGCACGGCTCAGCGTGTCACTAACATACATTTCAGGCCCAGGCTTCTACACCACATCCAAGTTGTAGCACTGCAGTTGCATTAACATTCCTTGAAGACGTTTTGGCGCACTCAGGAGGGGCTTCTTGAATATGGTGATCAGCGGTTTGTGGTCCGTTTCTGCTGTGACCATTTCCCTGCCATGTAAGTACTGGTGGAATCTTTGGCACGCAAAAACTAGCCTCAGACACTTTCTCGATTTAAGCATAATTTGGTTCAGTTTGTGTTAGGGCTCTCGAGGCGAAAGCCACTGGCTGTCCGCCTTGCAGCAAGCAGCATCCAAGCCTACTCATGCTGGCATTACTCTGGATGGTGACAGGTTTTGTGACATCATAGTGTCTGAGAACAGGTGTGTTGGAGACCAGCCACTTTATCTTATTTACTGCGTCCTCATGTTTGGCCAGCCAGTGCCATTCTGTGTCTTTATCCAAGAGTCTGCGGAGTGGTTCACACACCTCAGAGCGCTTTGGGAGGAGTCCAGGTCGGTCCACCTGTGTGGAGTTTGCATGTTCTCTCGAAGTTGTTTCAAGGTTGGCGGACTTTTGACAACGTAAGCTCGGTGCGAGGAATTACAAATAGTTTTTTGTGTTTCTTTGATTCCTCTTAATAAAAAAATGATCACTATAACTTTATATACTAAATAAAGGCGACAGAGATTCAAATTAGATTTCAGATAGTGGTGTGCCTTGAGATTTTTGCAATGCAAAAAGTGCGCCGCAGCTCAAAGACAGTTGGGAAACACTGTTTTATACAACTTGACCTCGTGTAAAACACTCAATACGCAAAGCATAATGCATTTGTTTAGCATTTGTTTGGCCCTTTCCAGAGTATCTGGAACTTTTTTTGCCGAGTAAACGCAGCTTATGGAGAAGCACCACCAATTTCGTCATACGCAGTTTCTGGGTGTGATGACAAGTAGGCTTTTTTTGTTGTTGATAATGACGACAGGGCCTATGTCCGATTATTATTATTATTATTATTAATTTGGCAAGATGGGTCATGTGAAATATGAATTGTATTCTTATATTTAATCTTGCTCCCTTCTGCACTCTTATGAATATAAAGTTACTAGAATAGAATTTTACTGACACCGTCAACAACTTCTCTTTGGTCCTACTGCTCATGACGTTACAAGTGGCACCCGTGTCTAGCTGGCATGCTTGCCTTTTCCTGTTCAATCGCAGGTGCACAAACCATTTCCTACCTTAATCCGGACCAACCTAAATGATATTTCTTGATTTTCCCATTTTTAACGAATATTTGGAATTTTTACATCCATTTTTTTCTTTTTGTGTTTTAGTTCAATAAGTATTTTGTAAAATGTAAAAATAACTGTCAAAATATTTTCTGTTTTCCACTTTAACTTTGAACATAAAAACATATTTTGTTTCCTTTTGAAATGACATGATTAAAAGACATTTCCCTTACTAAGAAAAAAAATAAACATTGTTTTAGAGTTAAGTGACGAATTTTGCGCATGCGCGAATCAAGCGTCACTTCTTTCGATGGCATTCGCTTTATAAATGCAAGAGAGTGGGACATAAGAAATAAATATTCATCAAATGGTCTGTCATGGTTTTAGCAAAAATTATTGCGCAGGTTCGAATTAAATTGAAAACTAAATTGAGCATAAATCACTTGCGGCTAAAAAAGGAGGCGACGCTTAAAGCGCATGCGCAGAACAAATCGTTCATGATACGATCAAAATCATTCCACACTGGGGGAAACTCTTTAGAATTATCAATAATTACGTAAAAGTCCATCCAACAGACCCACGACACTTGGATAAAGTTTATTTCCTTATACTAAACACTTTGGCCAAACGATACATTTTCTGTATCAGTCACGTGGTTCTTTCTTAAAGCAATACACACAACAATACGGGATTTCTCTCTTGAGTTATCAGCACAGTGCTGACGCACCAGCGTCGCTCGTTCCATCACTATTTATCAGCAAAACCTGCTTTAGCTTAGCCCAGCTAGCAGCTATCAAAGAAACAAGTCGTCGAAAAGCTTGTTTATACTTTAGCTTAATTTAGCTAGCAGCTATCAAAGGAACAAGTCGTCAAATAGCTTGTTTATGCTTTAGCTTAGCTAGCAGCTATCAAAGGAACAAGTCGACGAAGAACTTGTTGTAGGTTTCCTGGCTATATTAGCTCGGCATAGCTAGCAGCTATCAAATAAACAAGTCGTCGAAGTGCTTGTTTATGCTTTAGCATAGTAGCAGCTATCTAAGAAACACGCTGAACTCGTTGGGGGTTTCCGGGCTAATTTAGCTTAGCCTAGCTAGCTGCTATCAAAGCCGCCGCCATCATCAGAATTCACGTGTGGAAATGTCGGCAAGAACACAACGGCCAAAGCCCCAGGAGGAACTTTTTGAGGTCAAACAGGAGCATTCAACTCGGGAGCAATCGACAGTTTGCAACATAACGCACGAGAAAGTTGTTCTTCATAGACTAGAAAGTGGGTTCACTTTTTATTTCCATGCATTCCCTTAAAGGTATTCTATTGACATGACACTATAGTAGCGTACGTACATTTTCATGAATTTGCACTAGCACCATTCGAAGAAAGATGTAATAAATTCGATTTAATGTAACCACTCTAGGAGGGAAGAATGAGTCTCAACGCGTTAATACTTAACAACGGCATTAAACAGTAGCTTTCCTTTTATTGTATCCTTATCACAAACGATGTATTTTTCAAATTACGCAACGTGCGAGCGCCCCCAGAGTCATTCCTGCTACTCGCCCTCCATTTTTGAGTGACATAACACTCATTTGCTTGCTCTAAATTGAAAATTTTAAAAAAGGAGATGTAGATGCACTAAACAACAACGAGAGCAGCGTTCAAACAATGGTGTCAAAGTTGCGGCCCGATGGCCAAATCTGGCCCACTGCCGGTCTGTGGTGCGGTCTGCGGAAGTACTTCATATTGTTAGAATTATTATGGAATATTCTATATGTGTTGTAAGCATTTTTCAATAAGTAATAAGGCTATAAACCAATTCATGGAACCATGGACACTTTTCCTCCACATCGTCTCCTCAAGGCCCCACAGCTCGAGGACACATTGTTTTCACACACGCTTTTCGGCAGAACACAACGGGACTGTTTTGACGGGACTCCAGCAGCAGATGGCGATAATCGCATTATTGTTTGAAAATACGGCTTTGCTTTGTTTACCTTGAAAGCATTCCTCACACTGTTGTTTTTCTAACCAGCGAGGGTGTTATTGTACTGATTACATAACCATGTTTTTCGAGTGTCGCGATTAAATACAATGATTCAGTTACTGCAATTCAGAATGCACTGGGGACTAAGACGGCGTCACATTGCATCTCCTTCGAAGTTGTAGGCAGAGTTTGTTGAAAGATGTTTTTCCTTTTTTAATTAAATATTACTAATAATGATTTAAAAGGTTTGAATCATTATTCCAACAATATTTAATGCTAAAATTCAAATGCAGCTTATAAATAAATAGAATATGAACTATCATCAGAGATCATCACTACATCACTCCGCACAGACATTGACGTAGGGTCCTCAGAGGCAAGAGCGCTTCACCTCATAGAACTACCAGTACCAACAGAGGCCACCTTCGAGCGCAAGAAGGCCGAATACTTGAATCTGTGTGCCAGAAATTTGTCTGGAAATGCACCATCTACCCAGTCGAGGTTTGCTGCCGAGGCTACATTGGGCGTCTCCCACTGTTTTTAATTCCAACATTCATTGATTCATTTTCTGATATGCTAGATCGTGTATAGGGGGTGCTGGAGCCTATCCCAGCTGCCTTTGGGCCAGAGGAGAGGAACAGCCTGAATCGGTGGCCAGCCAATCTCAGAGCACGAGGAGAAAAAAACCCATTCACTCTCACACTTATACCTAGGGACAATTCAGAGTGTCCAATCAGACTATACAGTGGTACCTCTTCATATGAGCTTAATTCGTTCCGGGACTGAGCTCGTGTGTCTATGTTATCGTAACTCGAGCGAACGTTTCCCATTGAAATGAACTAAAAACAAATGAATTCGTTCCAGCCCTCTGAAAAAACATCAAAAACAGGATATTGGATTGGATTTTTTTTTATTTCTTCTAATTCGCCATCTATTAACAAAGTAACACATAACTAGTGGTTTAATAGTAATAAAATGTGTTTAATAGAACTAAAATTAGACGGATTTTGCGGCGGGTACAGAGAGGGACATAGAGGGTGGGGGGGTTCTTTCCACGGCAACGCACTCGTAACCGAACAAACAAATTTAAATTAACTCGGATTAATATATACAGTCACACTCAACCATACGTTTAATGTAACTTCACACAAAACTGAATTCTAATTTGGATTTACATTTTTATCACTTCTGGCTGGGTTAGCTGTTTGCCACGCCTCCACCCTCACGTTCGCTATCGATGGGCTGTTTGCTGTAGCATTCCCTTCAAAATATTCCGAAAATTATGCACACAAATGTCCTAACAATAGGATAACGCACGACCACTTGCCAATGAGAAGTAGTCTTGAATTAGCGATTGCTCCGTTAACGGGAGCTAACAGGCTAAGGAGGGGGGACACTGAAAAAAAGCAATGCTCCGCTCAGTGCTCGCGGAGACGTTACAAAGAGGTATAGTTGCGACCAGAGATATTACACGAGGAGTTGCGAGGGAGAGAGCCAGTGCCCCTGATGTTCTTATGAGCAGCCAACGAGAAGTAATATACTATACTGCTCGTATTAGCGATCGCTCCGGCACTCGCGCTGAGTGACGGAAAAAAACACTGAAAAAAATGCAACGCTCCGCCCAGTGCTCGTAGATATCAGTTATACACAAAAGAGATGCGGCAATGATAAACAGCCTCATGTCTTGGCTAACTGGCTTTCTCGCATCTCGTTATTTGCTCGAAATTTTCCTCGTATCTCGAGCTGCTCGTATGTAGAGGTACCACTGTACCTCTATTTCAATCTCATGAATCCCCCAAATAATAATAGACCTGCTACTGAATAAAAGATAATGCTTTTTTAATGCCTCCCCTTTGGCAGTGGCGGTCGGTGCATTTTCTCGTAGCGCCTTCAACGCTACAATCCAACCCTCAAAAACTATTTTATGGCTATAAAACCTCTACTGCAGCTAGAGCTGCGACACATAAAAAATAATCAATAAATCAATGCACAAAAATGGGGTAAAATCCACTTCCTAGCAGCATTTCATGATTAAATACAAATACTGGAGCTTTTCAGACATTAAAACCAGGCCAGGGGGGCGATTTTCCCGGGAAAAGACAGCGATGAACGTCAATGGCGTACGGGCAAACATTGCCCGAAAATGGGGTAAAATCCAACCAAACAGCATTTATTGATTAAATACAAATACTGGAGCTTTTTAGACATTAGATCCGGGCCCGGAGTATCATTTCCCCGGTAAAAAGACAGCGATGAATGTCGATACGTCCATACGTGAAATGACAAAAAATGCACTAAAATTAGGTAAAATTCACTTCCTAGCAGCATTTATTGATTGAATACAAATACTGGAGCTTTTGAGACATTACAACCAGGCCAGGGGGGTGATTTCCTTGGGAAAAGACAGCGATGGATGTCAATGGCGAAACGGCAAAAATTGCACTAAAATGGGATAAAATCCCCATCCTAGCAGCATTTGGTGATTAAATACAAACACTGGAGCTTAAATACATACACTGGAGCTTTTCAGATATAAGAACCGGGCCCACAATTGAAATATTTAGGAATATAGCCATATTATACTCACCAAAAATTATTTTTAACTGTACACAATATCCATCCTCCTTTCTTTCTTTCTTTCTTTCTTTCTTTCTTTCTTCCTTCTTTGATGAAAGTCGAGCCTGTCCTGTCATATTTCCGGCATAGTCCGTTTTGAAAATGGCTTTAAATCAACACAACAATATATTTGCTTGTGCAGCTAAGTTAGCGCACTGAAAGTGGTACGCACACACCATTTTCCCGGCTGTAACAGGCAGCTTCGGAGTTGACCGCCCTTTCTTAATGATGTCCATTTTTTTCTGGAAAAGTCAGTCTGGAAAATAGCTTGGCTAGCAAATCTGCAACAGAATCCATTTGTTTTTGCCTCTGTTTTTGCTGTGAGTCGGCCATTGTGGGTGGAGTTTGCGATCTCTGGCTGCCTCACTATGGCTTTGGCCCGCCTACCAGCCAATCATAGTTGGTGAAAGCAATGACGTATCCCAGCCAGCAAAATGCTAATGCGTATGAAAAAGCATTGTGGGGTTGCAACTCGAAATCTGATTGGTTAAAAGCAACAGTCTAGTTGAATGCAGCAGAGCCCGCAGAACTGATTGTGAAGGCTTTGAGGCAGATCTGATCTGGCAACAAATAATGGCTGAAATGTGATTGGTTAAATGCTTCAATATGAAAACACACATCTGGAAGCAGTGCAACCAGGGGGGAAGGCAATGAAAGGAAGCTAACAGACCATTTGGAATAATAAGTATTGATGGACAAAATATAATATGATTCAGATATTTCTTAGGCCAGCAGAGAAGCCCTTGAAGGCCCTGACGGCCCGCCACTGCCCTTTGGTGAAAACATTTGAACTAAATTAAAATCTAAAACATAAAAGAGAATGTTTACAATGAAAATTCTCCAAAAAAGATTTGACTAATTTTAAGCAGTTACATCACCAGTGAAGAAACTTTTCTGACCAATAGTTCCATACTTTGAAAAATGCACCTATAAAGTTTTCAACTCATGTTGCTGTTGACGAGAATACTACAGTAGTAAGTACAGACGCTCCCCTACTTACGAACATTCGACTTACGAGCAATGGTACATACGAACATGTCTGCAAATTGCGTTTATGGCGAAAAATGTTCGTAAGTTCGATTTTGTATTGTGCGCCTTTTTCCGATTAGTGCTTCTTTCCGCCGCTAATACCGACGCCTGGCGCTGTGAGTGCTCAGCTCACCCAGCATCCACCTTCCTCTGCCCAGTTCGTTGCAGTGCGTAAGTTGCGTAAGTGCGTGACGTATCTCCAGTGCGCAAAGAACCTTTTTCATTTTTATCATGAAATATCTCATTATTCAATATGGTTGGTGAAAAGCGAAAGGCTTCTAGTGATGGAGGTGCAAGGAAGAGGCAAGCCTATTCATTTGAAACGAGTGGCAATGATAACGAAGCGTGATGCGCGTGAGAGTGGTGAGCGTTGCACGGGCATACAACTTGAATCGTTCGACCGTCAGTACCATTTATAAACAGAAAGATCGAGCAGCAGGACCCAAATATTGAACGTTGCATAAAGTTTGCAAATCAATTGAATGATGCCATACAGTGCTACCGCATCATTTATGATGAAAAAAAAGAAGAAAACTTTGCAATCGTCGTTAGATCGCTTCTTTCGGCCAGTTTCTAATACATAAATCTCTCTCTCTCTCTATACAGTACTGTACATATGCTCTCCATTTTATCAAATGTTTTTTAGTGCAAACCAATATGTGTTACTTATACAAGTCTTAAACATACAAATGCACTTATATAAACCTTCAATATACTTATATAGGGCTTAAACATAAATTATAATACAAAATATAGCACTGAATCAACTTACAAACAAATTCAACTTGTAAACAATCGCTCGGAACCTAACTCGTTCGTAAGTAGGGGAGCGTCTGTACTGCATTGTGACGAAATGGATGTATGGCGCCCTCTTCCGTTTGGTTTCATTTCTGTGAACAAGAAATTCAGTCATTTTATAATTGGAAAATGGTTCATCATTTATCTTCGTGTCTTTGCAGGTTTCAGAAATGATCTTGGTGCTTATGGGCATGAGTCTGTTGACCTTGAAGGGGAAGTTGAGCTCCCCCAAATCAAAGAGGAGGAGCCAGAGTTCCCTCAACAACAAATGGGAGATGAGCAACTTCCAATCAAAAAGGAGGAAGATGATTCCACCTGGTCACTTGGTGAGTTCGTGAAGAGGGAAAATGTTCTGGGCGTGGCCAGCGGAGGGGCGGAGCCTGCAAACACCACAACATGGCCCCTAATTAAAAAGGAGGAGCCAGAGTTCCCTCAACAGTGCAAAAGAGAAGAGCAACCTCCAATCAAAAACGACGAATGTGTCAAATGCTCAACTGGTGAGCCTTTCAAGAGTGAAGATGATCTGGGCGTGGCCAACAGAGGGGCGGAGCTTCTGAGCGGCAGCTCAACAGATGGATGGCGAGCAGAAAATTTAATTGCTCCTTTATCAGATGACAACGACTTGCTTTTTGACGATGATGATGTTGAAGATGTTAAGAAAAATCCCAGTGGCGACAAACTCTGCAAATGCTTTCAGTGTGGGAAAACTTTTGGGAAAAAGTCTTCTTTGAAAACACATATGAGGAGTCACACTGGGGCGAAACCCTTATCATGTACAGTTTGTGGTAAAACATTTACAGAGAAGGGAAATGTAAAAATACACACAAGAAACCACACTGGTGAAAAACCATTTTCGTGTTCAGTTTGCGGTAAAGCCTTTTCTCATAAGCAAGTTTTACAAATACACTCAAGAACCCACACTGGTGAAAAACCATGTTCATGTTCAGTTTGTGGTCAAAGATTCACACAGAAGAAAGACTTAAATAGTCATGCAAGAACACACACTGGTGAAAAGCCATTTTCGTGTTCATTTTGTGGTCAAAGATTCACACGGAAGGCACACTTAAATAGACATGCAAGAACACACACGGGTGAAAAAACATTTTCGTGTTCAGTTTGTTGTCAAAGATTCACACGGAAGGCACACTTAAATAGACATGCAAGAACACACACGGGTGAAAAACCATTTTCGTGTTCAATTTGTGGTCAAAGATTCACACGGAAGGGATACTTAATTAGTCATGCAGCAAAACACACAGGTGAAAAACCATTTGCGTGTTCAGTTTGTGGTAAAACATTTACAGAGAAGGGAAATTTAAAAATACATACAAGAACCCACACTGGTGAAAAACCATTTTCGTGTTCAGTTTGCGGTAAAACATTCACACGGAAGGGAAGTTTAATTAGTCATGCAAGAACACACACGACAGAAAAGCCATTTTCGTGTTCAGTTTGTGGTAAAGCCTTTTCTCAAAAGCAAGATTTACAAAGACACACAAGAACCCACACGGGTGAAAAGCCATTTTCGTGTTCAGTTTGTAGTCAAAGATTCACACGGAAGGGATACTTAATTAGTCATGCAAGAACCCACACTGGTGAAAAACCATTTTCGTGTTCAGTTTGTGGTAAAGCCTTTTCTCAAAAGCAAGGTTTACAAAGACACACAAGAACCCACACGGGTGAAAAGCCATTTTCGTGTTCAGTTTGTAGTCAAAGATTCACACGGAAGGGATACTTAATTAGTCATGCAAGAACCCACACTGGTGAAAAACCATTTTCGTGTTCAGTTTGCGGTAAAGCCTTTTCTCAAAATGAATCCTTAAAAATCCACATAAGAACCCACACTGGCGAAAAACCATTTTCCTGCTTATAATATATATATATATATATATATATATATATATATATATATATATATATATATATATATATATATATATATATATATATATATATATATATATATATATATATATATATTATATTATATATAATAACTCAGAGCTTGCCGTCATTCCCGGAGGCTTAAGAACTACAACAGCTGAACCCGGCGTTTTGGAAGACTCATTTGGGCAATTGTTGAATTCGGACACAGAAAATGAGGACTTTGATGCATTTGTGGGTGATGATGACATAAGTAAGTTGTAAAATGTCTAAATAAAGTACAACCGAACTCAGTTTTGCTTCCGTTGCCTTTTTAAAAACGTGTGTGCGTGTGGGTGTAGCGTGCAAGAACTATATTTCCCAGCAGTCACTGCGCACCGGAACCCGGAAATAGGCTACTTCCGGTAGCCAGCGCTATTGCGTTTCGATGTTCATCCATATATAATATATATGCGTCTAAAAAAACGGTGCGTGCTTTGTGTGTTTAAAATACAGAAATAGCACCCGTTACTGACACTGCGGCTAAAAATACAATGCACCGAATAGTCGTGAAAATACGGTACCCACGTTGGTCAGAAACCCTTTTCCTACTCAGCTTCTTGCCAGAGATTTAGTCGTAAGGATAGACTTAAAAGACGCAAATGTGTTGTGATAAGCAGTGGCCAATCACGGCTTTGCTTGCTTTTTCAATTTCTGTATGAAAGATCATTGTAAGTGAAGTATAATTGTATTTTGCATTCTGAAAATCTTGTTTGCACTTTTTAATGTGTAATATTGATCCACACGATTCAAATACAGTAATACCTTAAGATACCTGCTTACTGCGGGATCGAGCTAGTATGTCAATTTACTCGTATCTCAAGTCAATTCTTCCCATAGAAATGAACAAAATACAAATTAATCCGTTTCCATCCTAAAAAAACACCAAAATTTGTTTTAATTTACTACCGACTCACAATTGGGAACCATTTGGTATGCTCTCATCTCAAATTTGTCTCGTATGTTGGAACACTTGTATGTCAAGGTATTACTGTATAAGAAAATTGAGTGTCATTGAAGATTTTATTTAATTTACTATCTAAATAATATGGAAAATGTCATCACAGTTAAAGACATGCCTAAGAAATTTGAAAAATTGCAGTTTTTGTCTATTGAATTTGCTAGCAAATCCAATAAGAATATTAAGTGTTATTCAAACATGATACATTTGAATGAAAATGATTGATATATTGAATCTAGGATCTAAGAAACATGATTAGAAATATGGTGTGAAAGATAATGAATTTGCTCAAAATAAATAAATAAGTAGTACAATGTTGTTAGGTTCATCCAATTGTAAGTTTATCCTTAGGTTTTTCCGTATTCAGCTTTCAATAAAAAGGCATCTGTAGTCACATCCACATTTAATTCTTGCAAGAGAGAATACATCCATCCGCGTCTCCGGCCAAGATCATTCTAACAACTCGAAGTCCGTTTCGCTAATTTAATCATAAGATTTTCACGCCATGCCCCACAGAAGTCTAAACATTCGTAGAGTCTCACAACAATTTTGTACAGTTATCAAAACAATTGTAGGACCTGTCGAATCTTCCCAAGCGAGTTTCGATGCGAACCCTTCAGCGAAGAGGGGCTTCCCAAAACAGTCCTTGGTTCCCAAGAGCGCTTGTTGTGAGTCCATCTTCCGAAGCCGTAAACAGTCCTCAGTTCCCAAGAGCACCTGTCCTGAGTCCTCCGAATCCGAAAACAGTTCGCAGTTCCCAAGAGCAATTGTTGTGAGACCTCTCCATGCCCTGTCCTCTTGATGTGAACCAGTCCTTACTTTAGCAAGGCATGCATTAAAATGGCTTTTATTAATGCCAATAACTCTAACATAAAAGCACAGCGTTCAACACATATATGTATTGTTTAATATTGTTACACATTCAGGATGAGCATTACTATTCCTAATAAGTAAATATATTGATTAATATAGTAAGCATGTTTATAATAAGGCTTTCTATTCCTAAGTAAGCATTGCAAACACATTTATAATAATCATTATTCCAACATTCCCCCCTATATTATAAATTTGCACATGATCTCCTTAATAAAACTTCCTTTCGGCTTTATTCCATTAATTCATTTTATGGCAAAAAATAGAAATGGGGAGGAAATGTCCGTTTCCGTTGGCTTTAGTTTTACCCGCTCACTGGCACGGCTGGTCTGAAAAGCAAAAAACAAAATCATTTTCGCCCAATTCATCCTCGCAATTACCATGCTCTTGAAATTCACTGCTGTCGTCAGCACGCTTCATTAGTAGGGGATACAATTCATGCAATTTAGAATTTGTAGGGGCAATCGCAGTGGTTATAAGTCGGCTCATCAAAGATCTTAAGCAGGGAATAATACAACACCCACAATGTCAAAATCGTAGCAAAAAGGGCTAATAATTAGGCCAAATCATTATTAGTGAGGCCACAAATCTGTCAGCGGACATTATTCTACTCCAGGATGCTTTTTCATCTTGCGGTTTAGGGTCTGCAGGCCATCGTTGGCCCTGGTGTGGGACCCAGTGGGGGGCGTGTTGTTGAGTGCAACATTTTCAAACGTTGCATACGCCCCCTGCTCCTTCAAGAAGCATTTCAACCGCTGCAAGATCCTGGAACGCCATCAGACTAGTGGCTGCCAGTTGTTCCTTTATCGCCACAAATCCCTGTTCAGTATAATTTCCAAGTTTTTTGGACATTGTAATGCAGGTAATTTATCCAATCAACATTTTTGTTTGGAGTAATTAAAAGAAAAATATACTCCCAACCTGCTGCGATCTGATTAGCCAACTTATACTCATCTGGTACGCCCCGTGGATGCCAATCGCATCAATGTATGTCGGATCACCCTCTCTCCATGCCGATCGACGCCGTCGCGAGGGGCCCGCCATCATGCCGGATTTCTGTGCAGCCAATTGTATCTCCTCTACTGTAGATGGAAAAACAGACACTGGTAATAGCAGTGAGACCAAGGCACAAAGTCCTGCATTTTGGCAGGAGTCGTATAATTTGTTTTGGCCGCACCACCACCATAGGTCAGAACGTGGTATCAGGGGTGCAGTCTGTTTTAGGACGTGGGTCACATTTATCGCTCCCAGTGCCGGACCGTGCCCTGTGAGGACTAAGCAGGTAAAATGATTAAACGCGACATGTGTTGAAAAGTTAGGCTTGTCCTTTGCTGCCGTTGTAACTGGGTAGACATTATTCCATTTCATACATTTTGGGCTTACATCTTCTTTTGTCATTATCTCCTTTACACAATCAGGGGTAATTTGCGCGAGTACTACTCTTAAGAGAGGTCGGCCCCCTACATGTTATACAGGTTTGATTTATAATAGCTGCATTTTCCATCAACAATAACCAATTATTTCTTACCGCCTCCCGTTTGGGAACTCCCCGTTGCAGAAATGAATTCTCTGGTCATCTCAGATTTTAATCTTACTATGGCGGATCCGGGTGTTTCCATCTCTGACGACCTTCTTACCGTCTCCATAGACATGGTTCTCCACCTGCCCATGGACTTAGGAAAAACGTCAGACAAAGATCCACAAGTTAATTTGTCAGTCTGAATTATGATTTGTAATGCCCCCACCGTATGGGTTAATTTTATCGAAGGCCTGATGGTTTTTTCGCACGCGTGTGTCATCCAAGCTTGCCAATCTAGACCAGTTTCTGCAACAAGGTTTCCCCAATCTGTTTTAGGACTGTTATGTACCACACATATTCTATAAAATCCATGTGTATCCTTTGAAATGGATATGTAGCTTTTGTAGCTTGACATAAGGGGGAATCGCCCGTGTTTTTGGCCATATATCTGCATATAGATTGAATATATAACCTCCCCCTTTTTTGAGGCATGAAATTTACCATGACTCAAAATGGTAGCCCTCCTAGATAAGTCTTTTGTTTTTGTTTAGTCCCAAAATTTCCCATTGCAGAAATCAAAAAATTTCATTTGGCGAAATTCTTTTCTTTTTGTTTCTGTCCTACTCTGCCACCGCCGTCCTTGAAAGGCTTATCAGCGATTTCAGAAATATTCCACCTTGATATTAGAATATTGATATATCTTGGTGGCCAGCCAATTAAAACACAAAAGACAGACACTCATCCACGCTCGCACTCATAATCAAGGAATTTGCTTTGAGTGCTCCCCCAATCATCCACAATTTTGGTTTGTTGGAGTAAAACTGGAGTACCCAGAGAAAACCTACGAATTCTTGAGGACACCAGGAATACTCCACACTCCGGAAGGTCTGGATCCACTCCGCATTAGTAGATCCTCGAACCGCAAGATTGATGCCTGAAGAAACTAGATAATTAATGTATTAGATTCACATGCCACATATCTAAAAATAGAAATTTGTTCAATTGCCACCGCCCCTTACCCCAGTCAGTCAGCATGTAGACTGCCATGCGAGTGGCTGTGATTAACTATCTATTCGCCAATAATGCAATAACGGAAAAGTTGTGACACATTGAAACACACACACACCCCCTTTTAGTATTTTAAACGTTTGTAAAAAACTTTATCTCATTGTTCTGCATTAAGTTACACCCCCTTTCAATGTTATCGAATTTTGCCCATTCTAGCCAACCCATCTACTTAAAGCATTTCTCCAAGGTTGATATTTTATAATTTGGAGATGTTATTTTTAAAACATAGACATTATTTCATCACTTGTTTCACACCATGAAAGGCCCCACCTGAATTTGTTGTAGATATTCCCCTTTATCTAAGCTTGTTATTGCCAATCGTTATCACCGTAACATTCAGGTGTATTAACCCCATAATTGCAATGCAGTAAGTTTTGGCTAAATTCTTAATTTGTATGCCCCTAAAGCAATAGGCAGTAACGTCCCAATAGTCATCAATATGACCTATACCAAAGCATCTGCCCCCTTCAGGTCAAACAGGGAACGTCTTCTGTGCACTTAAAGACGCTCCATGTTTCTTATAGGGAAACTATGCCTATCTTAAATCAATTATCTTATCTACCCCAGCCAGGTTCAATTTACCTAATAATTTGGACGAATGCCACGAAATTTCTCATGCCATTTCTGCATTGCTAATTTCATGTCTAATCTCTTTAACAAACAAATTACTCTTAATACCCAAGACATAATTTGTAAATCACCCCATACTGTTTACTTAAGATAAGAGCCATTTCTTATAGCTCCCTGTTATCACAAGAGAAATCTACAATAAGTAAATTAGAGAAATCAACCTTTTACCAGGCATTTCCTAATTACAATTTTCAATGCTTAATAAAGGATCCACAAATTGTCACCAATATGCCATAATATTGTAAAAAAATCCATTCATTTTTCTTTAATCAGCCAATCTCCTATATTAAAGTATTTTGAACAATCCAAACATTCAAAAACAGTAATAATCTCGTTCTATCCTCCAAAAACTAGCTCTCTTCAATTAAGAGCCCTTTGAACATCACAGAAGAAAAAAAGAAAATAATAATAATAGTATTATTCCCAATTCCAAAGCTTTTACCAAATCGATCTTTGCCAAACAGATTTACTATCACCTCGAAAGACATTTCTGATTAAATCCCCAAAATAAGTGTGAAGGTCATTGCGAAAACCCTGCTGCTTTTATTATGAAGTGTTTAACGGAAGCGCGCTCTTAGCCACTAACTGTGACCTTCACGAATGCTGCGAAGCAGCTTATCAATGTTGACATTCCTAAGCGACCTCTTTTTCTTTCTGCGCACAATGTTTCGCCTCACAATTACAACACTTTTTAGAGAAGACTAAATTAATTCCTCTCCCGATATCCAACTATATCACAATATTTTGGCAATACCCCATAATCACAATATGCTGCAAGCATAGCAAAACCCATTTCTGCCCTCAAGTTTGCTTCAGCACCCCCAAGGCCAATTATTGTAATGTCTTCACGGAAGGGGTCCAAAAAAATTAGTCGCTCGTGCGGTCTGCGCGCATACTGAATGCCTAACACCGTCAAATCAGCCGCTACGCGGTCCACATGTTTTTTTGCATTCAAATCAGCAGCAAAGACAGCCGCGCTCCCCTGCAGCCGACGCATTATTTGACCAGTTTAGAGTATGACAAAAACGCAGGTTTGGCAACCCCGCTAAACATTTAATTGGTCGTTTTGTATTTCTTTTCTACTGCTAACCAAAACATTCCCAAAACATCTCAAATGCAGCAAAAGTTGAGCGAATTTGAATATCGTTTTTTGTGCGGCAGTAATAAAGAAGCAAAATTCAGTATGATGTAACACAGTCCTTAAACTTTTGTCATGTAAGAAGAATCACGATTTTAAACCGATTTAACGTGTCATTTCTTGGTAGTTCCAATAAAACTATTTTGGGGGAAAATACTTTTTGGGTCTTTTTGTTGAAAAAAAAATCTGCCTTCCAAATTCAAAGGTGACAAAAAAGAGAAGCGTTATTTGCTCAGATTTAATGAATACATTAATTTGAACAATTTGACAAATTAATATATAAAAGATTGTTTTCTTTCTACAGGTGTAAAAATACGGTAACTTCATTGTCTGAAATTAACGGTAAATTGTTTTTATCTTTTTGATGTTGAAGGGGATAATTGAGAGATGTAACTAGATTTTTATTTTATGTGCAACTATTGGAAAAACATCGAGTAAGAAAGTTTTATAGGAGATGATAGACAAACTACAAAGGGAATGTAATGTTAAATGTTTGCAAAAAACTACTAGATTGGGGTATTGCTCATTTCAAACAACTGCGCGATACACATTAATGAATGAATTTGGAGTTTTTGATTAGCATGCATTTTATGTGGCTTAATTGCTGTAAAGGGTACAGGCTTAATGTATTAATCCTTGCGAACAGGGGGAGATTGTGATTCAATTCTATTGAAAAATATACTGTTAGGGTTATTAGTCTTACATTATTATATATTTGCTCGCAATGAAGTACGCTTTGCTTTACTTAGCTCATTAACACAAGAAAAGTTATTATAGTCTACATCTGCTTGCAATGAAGTAAATGCTTTGCTCCTTAGTTAGACCAAACAACAGGAACGTCGAATCCTTTTGGACTGCTGGGATGTGGAGAAGAACCTTCGTCTCTACATGACCTTCATTTGTTTTGAGAGCTAAAACTTGTATTGTAACTAGGGTCCTTTACTATTGACTTCTCACTCCTATTTTCCCAACCCTCCCTTGAGAGCTGAGACATCCATTGTAACTATGGTCCTTGAAGCTAAAACAGGGAAAAGATGTGTGTAACGTGAGAATGAACCTGGACAGAGACGAGTCGATTCGATTCTCTCTTGCAAGAATTTCACAGAGGATTGCCCCATCTCTTTATTTGTGCGGGCATTTGAGAATGCCTATTGGTGAACTTATCATACCACTACTAGGATCCAAGGGTGAAGAGATCATCCTGCCTTTAACTTCCCCGGTAGCCACTAAGTGCTACTCATTGACTATAACTCATTCCTTAATCTATGCTCCAAAGTTCCCTGTCAACTTGATGGGCGGGGACTTTCTTATAAAGATGTGTCCTGTCCAGATGGACATTAACTCCAAGACTCTCCTGCAAGGCATCACCAAGCAACTGCCCCAATCTTTGCTGTGTAAGATATAGTCGCCAGTTGGCTTAATAATTGTTTGTTCATGTTGCGCCATGTGGCCAAACTCGCTTTACAATTGTTTGTCAAGATCGTAAAATGTAAGATAGACTGGCCAAACTGGCTTTACAATTGTTTGTTAAGATCATGGAATGTAAGATAGGCTAACTAGCGGGCTTTGCAATTGTTTGTTAGATCGTTGAATGTAAGATAGGCTAACTAGCTGGCTTTGCAATTGTTTGTCAAGATCGTGGAATGTAAGATAGGCTAATTAGCTGGCTTTGCAATTGTTTGCTTGTATTGTGCGATGTGGCCAACTAGCTTAATAATTGTTTGTTCGTATCGCGCGATGTAAGATAGGCTGCGGCAGTTTGTGTGAGCTATAAAAATATCGTTTTTGCATACAACTTAGCCCTGCAAATGTCTAACCATATCAGCCTAAAGTTTTGTTTACATAAACTTTGTCCTACATCAATGTCTTAGAAATATTTCCCTGTTTTCCTATATAAAGACTGACCCACTGTTCATTCGGAGAGATAGTTGCAAAGGACACCACGCTGAGCGGTTCACCACTGTTAGAGCTCTCTCTCCATCTTGCAGTCTGGTAATAAACCTATTTCCTTTAAATTGATCTCACTTTTTCTGTGCCTATTCCTGAAGTTGTATTACAGATCTATCAGCTGACATCTACTGGGCTCGCATTGACACCGACTGCGACGGCTGGAAACAAGCCGAACACTACTGGCCTTTGTGACTGCCCTGGGTACGGCACCTACGTACATATGATTTGGTTTCTGACTGCTTGCATTGCACGCTCTACTATGATAGGCAAGGTAATGAGGTCTATACTGATTCGTTACAAACAATTGAAGGACACACTTGGCAAATACATTGTGGCGATTTGTTTATTGGTAACCCGGAGTGGCTTTCAATACACATTTGTCTGATGAACAATTAAAATGGTACATGAAGGATAACCCACCAGATCTCCCCATGTCACCATCTCATCCACATGTTTCCATGATGATATCTCCTCACTCAGCTAAAGACCTTGGGCCCTTTGTATGAGAATACATGTTGGCTAAGGATTGGAAACCCACCATAACTCAATCTTTGTTTTATTCTCCATTTCTTGATGTTTATTGTGTCCAATCTGAAAAAGTCAAACCATGCTTCATTTTGGAGCATCGACTGTTGGAAGACACCATGGTTGTGAAACAATGGACAGTGACATGGCCTCAATGGTTCTCGCTGACCTGCCGGACACAATTTGTTCCGTTACTCCTACAGACATGGGCTTGTGTAACGTTGCTTTTGCACTTTTCACATGACTTCCAATCCCGTGCATGTCGAAAGCAATTTTTATAATTCAACTGTTCATTTCCGTAAATACTACAATGACATTGAAAAATACATTTTTTAAAAGGTACTTAGTCAAGTGAAAACAACAGTGGCTGAGGATGCCAATCACATTTTGGGATTATTATTCATTGAAAAAAGCAATATTTTTTGTCACTTTTACTGAACCAAGATGCCTCTTGAATTGTATGAAGTTTCCTTGCTTCCTACCTTGGCGTCTTGTGGAGCTTGGCCGTCTTGGTATTTGTCTCCTTGACTGTCCCCCTCAGGTCAGTGGTGTGCTCCTGGATTAGCTTTGGCATATGGCCAATTCATTCCAACTTGGTCTCAATCGTGGAAGCCTATTGACAAGGAGGACGTTTAAAATGTTAAGACAATTTGAAAAACAAGCACTTTTTAATCAGTGCTTTTTTGATGAAAATGTTGACCATAATTCTTGCTGAACTTGTATTCTTGACAATGAAACTAACCTTCAGAACAATGTTGCTCGACCTCCAGGAACGGTGGGCCACTAAAAAAGCAAACGTGCGGGGTCTCTTTTAAGGTGCTCAGTCAGCTTGATGTCTGCCATCTATAGAAGAAATGGCATGATGAACATTTTGATGGAGAACACTGCATCGGTACAAAGTGGGTTAAGGATGACACATTGAGTTTTTTTTCTTGTAAATGTACTCATTCTCTAGGCATCCTTGACCACCTTGCACACCACCAAGGACTTCAAGAGGAAGATTTGTCTATTTTTCCCCATGCTCAAGGCTATTCTTGAATCCCAGACCTTGAAGGAATCCTGCAAGAGTAGCTCTCCTTGTGACTCAATGCATTCATCAAAACCTGAAGGGGGAGAGATGAAGGTGACATGTAAGCAAACTGGACTTGATTCGTGAGCAAATGTTTTGCCATCTTGTCATCATGTTCAGTTACCTTCCAGCATGGAGAGATGCATGGCATCATTGGCATTCTTGGGAATGCCAAGAGTTATATTCAGGGCTTTTTTGAGCTGCTCTTACCCTTCTTCAGAGCATTGCAGCGGATTTTTAAATAAGCCAACAGACGCTTACAATGGCTGCGAGACACTGTTCTCACAGAATAACGAGAATTTACTGTATATAGGTATTGTTATATGCTCCGTTTGTGTTACATCTTTTGGACCCAATTGCAGTGAAGCAGGCAAGGAGAAGGAAGTAGTACTCAAACGAATCTTTAATAACCTAAACCGGAGGCAATAGACTAACAAAAGACTTGGCGTCAAATAACAAAACAAAACCTGACTAGGGGAGACACGGGAAAGCGAGGAACGAGGAGCGCCACGTTGGATCGAGGAAAATGTGGAAACATGGCATGGTAATCAGCAGACGATCCAACAATGACAAAGCAGTCAGTGGGGTTATAATAGACTGACATGTGTTGACGAGACAATTAGGAACACCTGGGAAACACAAGAGGGAGGAAGGAAACACCAGGGGCGGAGACACGACAGCTGAACACAATGGGCAATCACTCAGACAGGAAACCAGGCGAGAAAAAGCATAACAAAACCAAGCAACCCTAACAGTTTGTCTGTTGTGTAGTAAAGCAAGTTTAAGATTACATCCATGTTCATTTCAGTGAGCTGTTTATGTTTTGTTTCATTATGTTAGGGACCTTCATGAGACAAAATAAAAGGTGATCTTGAATTAATTTCTTTCTAATGGGGTTCAGGTTTACGGAAGCTTATCGCACTCACCTTGAAAATAAAATAAAGTCCTGGCCGTTTTTCAAATTAATTCATCTTTGGTGTTGTTTTTTTTAAAGTATTTTTTTCTTCGTTTTTCAAATTAATTTATTGTCTGATGTTGGAATAATCATTATTATAAATGTGTTTGCAATGCTTACTTAGGAATAGAAAGCCTTATTATAAACATGCTTACTATATTAATCAATATATTTGCTTATTAGGAATAGTAATGCTCATCCTGAATGTGTAACAATATTAAACAATATATATATATGTGTTGAACGCTGTGCTTTTATGTTAGAGTTATTGGCATTAATAAAAGCCATTTTAATGCATGCCTTGCTAAAGTAAAAACTGGTTCACATCAAGAGGACAGGGAATGGCCATGGGCATGGAGAGGTCTCAAAACAATTGCTCTTGGGAACTGCGAACTGTTTACGGCTTCGGAGGACTCACGACAGGTGCTCTTGGGAACCGAGAACTGTTTTCGGCTTCGGAAGATGGACTCAAAACAAGCGCTCTTGGGAACCTTGGACTGTTTTGGGAAGCACCCCTTCACTGAAGGGTTCGCATCGAAACTCGCTTGGGAAGATTCGACAGGTCCTACAATTGTTTTGATAACTGTACAAAATTGTTGTGAGACGATTCGACAGGTCCTACAATTGTTTTGATAACTGTACAAAATTGTTGTGAGACGATTCGACAGGTCCTACAATTGTTTTGATAACTGTACAAAATTGTTGTGAGACTCTACGAATGTTTAGACTTCTGTGGGGCATGGCGTTAAAATCTTATGATTAAATTAGCGAAAGGGACTTCGAGTTGTTAGAATGATCTTGGCCGGAGACGCGGATGGATGTATTCTCTCTTGCAAGAATTAAATGGAGATGTGACTACAGATGCCTTTTTATTGAAAGCTGAATACGGAAAAACCTAAGGATAAACCTACAATTGGATGAACCTAACAGTTTTTTTCTTTGTTTTTCAAAATGTATTTTTGGCGTTATGTTTTTGAATTATTTTTTTCTTGTTTGTTTTTCGTTTTTATTTATTTTTTCCTCAGAAAAAAAATGCATTCAAAAATCGAGCAAACAGCAGTTATCGACATATTTGGAAGTCTCGCGTGGACTGCGTCCCCCAAATTCTAGACAGGAGGACCCGTGCTCGCGTACACCTACCTCCATTCAGCACAATCATGTTTTATCCAGATATGCGGCAAAGACAGTGCGAGACAGCCCAGTCATCAAGTCACCTTAATGACAAGTACGCTTCTAAGTTTCCTCTTGTATAGAATTTGAAACCCCTCTTCTTGGCCAGTCTGTAGTCAAACATTCATTTGGAAGGAAAACTTAAAGCATCACACAACAAACCCACACAGGTGCAAAGACCTTTTCAAACATTCAGTAAGAGAGCAACTTTTTTGCTCAGTTTGTTGCCAATGTTTTATTCCTAAGGACAGGAATTTCTTTTCTCATATTTAGATGTAATTTTCGATTGTTTTCACTTTTTTTACCTGTCTTGTTCAGTTGTTTTTTTAACTGGTACTGCATTTTCTTTTTGTTGAGAACATGCTCTCAAAGTGTATGAAACTAGAATGCAATTAAACACTTGTTGTTAATATTTGAAATAGATGACAAAAAGAAAAATGGACTAAATGTAATGAAATAAAAATGAATTTTCCTATTTGACTATTTTCTGTTCCTTTTTCACAATGAATTTTAGGCCTTACCTGACATGTTTCGCGGTATCACTTCCGCCTTCATGAGAATATCAAGGCATTTCAAAAAAACAATGCGTTTTTTATCAAATTCCGATCTTGTGAAAATGATGCGATCAGGCCCGATTTCCGATCTGATTTTTGATCAGTAGGAATCCCTCAGAAGAAAATGAGAAAGGAGAAGTTTTACAGAATTTATAATTTTCAAGAACAAATTTTCACAGCAACGGTAACACTTGGAAGTGGGGTAGTTTGCTTCTACAAAAAAAGAACCGATGTTAGTAGCACAGAATGGTTTCGATCCTTCGAGCCCTGGATTAAGGGCCAACCACGCTTCCGCTGCACCACTCTGCTTCTTCTGACATATAACTTCACACTTCACAAGGTTACTCACAAAACTAATCAATCAAATCGAAGCAGATATACTGAGAGCACGTGGGTATTCCCACCTGCTGACGGAGATCCTGAGGACCACCAGCGCAAGAACTTCGGTCTCGGCCGGGGACTGGCATAGCCTTGGTTAGTCCTGCTATTCACAGAGTCATCCATTACGCATTTAAAAATTTCCATTACAATAAAAAACGCGGTACGAGACATTCGGCCCCGGGATTTACAAATCAAGATACCATGTTGAATTTAAACTTGCACTTAAGATAATAATACCCCACCGACGAATCATTACCTTATCGTGGTGGTGGGGTTTGTCAGTCCCAGTGACCCTTGGAGCTTTATTGTCCAGAGCCTTGTACCCCTGGTAGGGTTATCCATGGCAAACTGGTCTGATGCGAGGGATCAGACAAAGAATGGCTCAGAAGACCTCTTATGATGAGCAACATTATTGGACGACATCTTCCCTCACCCGGACGCGGGTCACCGGGGCCCCACTCTGGAGCCAGGCCCGGAGGAGGGGAGCGATGGCGAGCGCCTGGTAGCCGGGCCTAGACCCATGGGGCCCGGCCGGCCGGGCACAGCCCGGAGATGCGACGTGGGTTCCCCCTCACATGGGCTCACCACCTGTGAGGGGGGCCAAAGAAGGCGATCCCCGGCTGCAGAAACTATCTCTTGGGGCGTGGAATGTCACCTCCCTGGTTGGGAAAGAGCCTGAACGTGATGTTGAGAAATTCCGGCTCGACATAGTTTGGCTCAGCACTACACAGCTTGGGTTCCGGTACCACCCCTCTCAAGGGGGGTTGGACACTTCCAGCATCCCTCCATCTTCGGGTGGGGGGACGGCACCTGATTTGTGTGCATGCACCAAACAGCAGTTCAGAGTACCTACCCCTTTTGGAGTCCTTGGAGTGGGTGCTGGAGAGTGCTCCTTATGGGGACTCCCTTGTTCTGCTGGGGGACTTCAATGCTGATGTGAGACCTCGAGGGAGTGATTGGGAAGAACGGCCCCCCTGATCGAAACCCGAGTGGTGTTCTATTGTTGGATTTCTGCGCTCGTAGTGGATTGGCAATAATGAACACCATGTTCAAGCATAAGGGTGTCCATATGTGCACTTGGCATCAGGACAGCCGCATGTCTTGGATACTCGGGTAAAGAGAGGGACGGAGCTGTCAACCGATCACAACCTGGTGGTGAGTTGGCTCCGATGTGGGGGCAGATGCCAGTGCAGCCCAGGAGACCTAAACGTTTCGGTACCCTATAAGAAGCACTTTCAATTCCAACTCGCCGCTCCCCGCTCGACCTCACCCGTCCGAGCTCCCCGCTCGACCTCCCCCGTCCAAGCTCCCCTCATCTCCGTGCCGACTCGCCCGCCAGTCACACCTGAGCAAAACCCAGCACATTGCTGTTTAGCTCAGTTAGTCAGAGCGTGGTGCTGAAAATGATTAAGTCATGGGTTCGATCCCCAAATGGGCACGAACTTTCTAGAGCATGGTGTCAAAGTGGTGGCCCGGGGGCCAAATCTGGCCCGCCGCATCATTTTGTGCGGCCCGGGAAAGT